>NW_026915755.1:0-141734 GCF_034315485.1 Pezoporus occidentalis | reverse complement strand
GTTGTATGAATCTGTCTAATCACTCAGAATCAATTCATAAAGCGATAAAAAGGTTAGATGACTTAACTATGAAATTAGCTGTTAATGATTGGGGTTTGGATACATGGCTGAGTGGCTGGGGAATTACGGGATGGATCAAAGATATTATCAAGGGTGTTTTAATGATATTTGTATTTACATTTTTATGCTTAATGATTATTCCCTGTATCTTGCAATGTATCATGCAGCGCGTACAACAAATAACTAATGTCTTATTTGAAAAAAGAGGGGGAGATGTTGGGGGTCGAGCATGGACAGTCGGACAGGTCTACAGCAAGCTGTGAGAATATGAACTTATAACCCCGAGTCAGGAGAAGAAGCAATGTCAAAATCAGCAAAATAGGAATGCAATAACAGGATACCAGTAACCGCAAAACAGGTTATAATGCCAAGCTAACACAAACACCTAGGCCCAATCATAAAAAGAATAGCGGCGCGTGGACACCTCATGGACGAAGCGGGGCAGCCAATCAAGTAGTGCGTGATCGCGTGTAAGGGAGCTCAAAGCAGTATATTAATAGCAGCCTTGTAAGCAATAAACGGAGCTTTTTGCAAATGTACATTGTGTCGGTGTTTGCTCCCCTTCACCTGGCCGCTGCAATAAGGGTGAATTATTTTTGGCCCGGTAGGCCCATGACACTTCAGGCAATCAGGGCAGATATGCAACATACAGGTGGGCCCATGATCGAGGGCTGGACTTAACAATGGACACTATTGCCCAGGTTATTCATGAGTGTAAACCTTGCTGCAATTAAGCAAGCTAAATGGTTAAAGCCTCTTTGGTATAGAGGACAATGGCTGAAGTATAAATATGGGGTGACCTATCAAATTGACTATATCACGCTGCCACCAACCTGTCAAGGCAAGTGCCATGTGCTCACCATGGTGGAAGTAACTGCCGGATGGCTGGAAATGTATGTTATGCCCCATGCCACTGCCCGGAACACTATCCTGGGCCTTGAGAAACAGATTTTGTGGTGACATGGCACCCCAGAGAGAGCTGAGTCAGACAATGGGACTCATTTCTGGACCAACCTTATAGACACTTGGGCCAAAGAGCATGGCATTGAGCAGTTATATCCCATCCCCTACCATGCACCAGCCTCTGGGAAAATCGAACTGTACAATGGGCTGTTAAAAACTACACTGAGAGCAATGGGTGGTGAGGCTTTCAAACATTGGCATATACATTTGCCAAAGGCCACCTGGTTGGTCAACTCCAGAGAATCTTCCAACAGGGCTGGCCCAGCCCAGTCAGAACTTTTACATACTGTAGAAGGGGATAAAGTTCCTGTGGTACACCTGAGGAATTTTCTGTGGAAGACAGTCTGGGTTATTCCTGCTTCAGGTAAAGGCAAACCCACTCGTGGGATTGCTTTTGCTCAGGGACCTGGATATACTTGGTGGGTAATGCAGGAAGATGGGGAAGTCCAGTGTGTACCTCAAAGGGATTTGATTTTAGGGGAAAACAGCCAATGAATTCAATTGTATGCTGTGGCCTGCTACGTAGCACTCTTATAGCCCATCAAGTAGATATCTTCAGGTCTCCAGCGACTAGCCCTGACTTCCCTCCAATCATCATCTGAAAAAGGAATGAACTTTGATGAAACCAGACGAGCTTTGCTGTATCATCAGCAGGCAACGATCCAACACTGCACACAGCCTCTCCTACTCTGAAAGACTGTTACAAGTGATGGAGCCTGACATCATGGACCGGATGGACTCAGCAGCTTTATAGGGATTGGTCCATGCACTAAGGAATGATCTGTGTGTGTGTGTGTGTGTGTGTATGTATATGTATACATATGTATATATACAAGATAAGAGTGATGTTATGTTGAAAATGTGGAATATGAGCATGACATGAATGGTATGGAATAAGGGGTGGATAATGCCCTGGGTTCAGCAGTAGCAGTCATTTTTCTCCTTCTTAGTAGCTGGTGAATTGCTGTGGTTTTGACTTTTGGCCTGGGAACAGTGCTGTTAACACTGATGTTTGTAGTTGCTGCTCAGTAATGTTTACTCTGACCAAGGACTTTCTGAGTCTCATGCTCTGCCAGGCAGCAGAGGAAGCTAGGAGGAAGCAGAGACAGGGCACCTGAAACAAACTAACCAAAGAGGTATTCCATACCACAGCACGTCATGCCCAGTATATAAACTGAGGGCAGTTACCTGGGAGGGTTAGGTCACTGCTCGGATCAGGCTGTGTATCAGTCAGCAGTTGGTGAGCGTTTGTATTCTCTTCCCTTGTTATTTCCCTTATTATTATTATTGGTGGTAGCAGTAGTGGTTTTGTGCTATACGTTAGTTACTGGACTGTTCTTCTCTCAGCCCATGGGAGTTGCATTCTTCCTATTCTCCTCCCCATTCCTCCATGAGGGGCGGGGGGGGGAGGGGGAGGAAGGGGTTGGGGTAGTGAGCGAGTGGCTGCATGGCTGCGTTGCTGACTGGTCTTAAACCACGACAGTTATACAGAGTGAGAATTAAGAATCCTCTGGAGTGAACTCACCACGGTAGGATCCTGAAACATTCAGATACTTTTTTAACACTTCTTTTCTCTTTTAAAACGTAACATCAGACTCTTTTGTTAAATGTAATAATTTGCTAATGAAACATAGTGAACACTGACCCAGAATGGTTATAAGTGGAGGCACTGAATTGGAATTTAAGAGTTTTGGGTTTTGAGTTTTTGCTTCTTAATGTAGTTTTCATCATTTTTTCTGTACATAGCTATGCAGAGTCAGTAGCTGTGATCTTCCATATAGACAGTACTTAAGGCAGTTAGTTATTTTCTATTTTATATTCTAGTTATGAGAGAATTGGTATAAATTTGTGATGTAGATAACTCCCAGATTTGAATGATTTAAATGCTTTCATAAATCTGACTACTGAATCTCAGAAACTTGTTTTTAATTTTATAGATATCATTTCATGCGAAGGAGTTTTTCTATTAATTTCCAACCTATGTATGAGAAACTTTATTTATCTTACGGTACCTGAGAGTGAAAAAAAATAAAAGGGACTATTTTTTTTTCCCAGGAAAAATCAGTCATGCAATTGTTCAAGAGTGCGTTAGTCAATTGGGTTAAAATCGTTTTACCAAGGACTGCTATCTGGGAACAAAACTGAAAGGGGAAAAATTGGATGGACTATTGTTCAGGCAGAAATCTGCAAACATAAAAATCTGTAAGGGGAAGAAAACTCCATTTTACATCAGTATCAACACTAGCATGGAAGTCCATGGTTCATGTGGAATAATGCAGAAATAAAGGTTGGTTTTGAGAGTGAAGGAGGTTAAGTCTGTCCTCATAACTGGAATTTACAAGTAAACACCATTAGCAATTCGTATTGCAGTCACTCCAAATTAATTAATCTTGATTAATGTTGTCATGATAAATAGCAAAGACATTATTAATGGTAAACCAATTTATTGCAGCATCTTACTGACTGGGACAATATTTTTGTAAAACTGGCACCAGCATTCGGTATCTATCTCTGCTATTTATATAGACCTAGATGCAGAACAATTATAGAATGACTGCTAAAGCTCTAAAAATGTAGGCTTCATGAGTTTGGCTGTTTCTGTGCCTGGCTGCAAATTCACTGGCACATTCCAACAAGCTTACAGCATGCCAGATGTGTTTCAATATCTTCATTTTGTAAACTTGTGTTATTACTTATCAGTATATTTCTGCTCCTGAATATAGACTAAGTACTCAAAAGTGGTGGGCCTAACTTAGATACTTTAGGAGTCATACATATAGAAGTTACATGCAAATCAAGAGTTCTCTTTATTCACACTGATTGCCATTGGATTTTAAGAGATACTTCAGCCTCTTTGAAGTCATCTAACTCACTCAGCAAGACTATTAGATACGGAGAAAGTTAGACATACATATAACCCTGCAAGACTGACATTTGAAACTCAAATGTACATGGTGTCTTGTATTTCAAGAATGAAACAAGTATCTACTCTAATTTATTACTTTTAGTGGGAGGAGTTATACATTTACATGTGTAATTTTAAGGAAGTTTTCTGCTAGCTCCTGATTTAAATCTGCAGTCTAAATTCTTCAGGAAAAAAACAAGTTCCTGAAAGACAATAAAAAAGTCTGTTTGTGTCCTTGAGTGTATTCTTCCTGTATTAAATGAGTAATCCCTTGACACTGTTATCACAAACCACCCAACATCAGATAGGATGATACTGAAATTTGTTTCTGGCATCATGTTATTATCCTGATGAATGAAGCATGAAGATAATCTATGACTGAGAGGTGTCTCAAAGCATATTATTGTTCATGTAGTTCCTCTAGTGTTTAGCTGTCCTCACTGCTTCAAGTGAGGATTTTTTTAGATAATCTAGCAGTACACAATTGTACTTTTAAAATATATTTAATGGAACATTTTAATAATGTGACATGAAAGAATTCCCCAACCCATTCCAGAATCAGCTGCTCAGTGTGCACTTGGTCAACAGCACAAGTTTTAAGTGAAAAAAATAAGGAATACACAGATTCTTTTCATTCATTTGCTTCACACATTAGATTGCCTTTTTGATAATTCTCACTTTAATGAGAGCAGTATAACCTGCAGCTCCTTTTTCATCAATATTGTTTTGTTGCTGGGCAGGGAGTGAAGAACCATGAGGAGAAGTGAGAGACAATGCAGGGTTCTCTCCAGATCTCAGTAAGGCCTTACTACAAATAGCTTAACTCCTTCAATAAGACAGAATAAAAAGAGGAATATAGCTAGTGAGTAAATTTTACATCCCTTCAGATGCTGTGCACCACATATTTGTGCAGCATCAGACAAAGCCTGGGTGGATTTTCCCATGGTGTGCTGCACAGGGTGAGGGCTGTCCATGGAGAGAAGCTCTCCCTTGTGGTCACTCGATCTATTAGATAATTTCCTTGCAAGAAAAAATATCTTCCTAAAGGATGTTCTCATGAGAACTTTCTTGCTGCCCTTTTAAATAAAAATAAAGCCATGTAATCCTTGGTACCAAGTGGGAGCTGCCTGTGGGCTCCTGGCTGACAATGAGCTGACTGAGGTTATTCTACAGCCAAGTAATTTGTGCAGAAAACACAGGCCTGAAAGCCACACTGTAATATGCAGCATAGGCCTATAGCCTGCTCAGGCTAACTGTTATGTGGATTGCTAGCTCCTAAACATGCAACAGTATTCCAATCTGATCAATACAGTATCCTGTTACCATTATTAAACTTTGTCAAAATTATAAAAAACATCAGAAAATTTGTTGTCTTTGGATAACCTTACAGCTGTGTACATGTGCTATGAAAACCCGGAGATCTCATAGAACTCCATCTCATTTTGAATAAGTCCTCTAGAGAGCTAGATGGACAACAAGGCTGAAGAAGTGTTATGATAACTGAATGTGTTTTGGAATGCTTGGAGGTGGAAGAATAAAAGAAATGCTTATCTTTCTGAGAGCAATTATTCCTACCTTCAAAAATCAAACTGTAAAAGGCAGTAGAAAAGAGATCTGCCTGGTCTATACTGTAGTTAGTATCCCAGACTGTAACTCCGGTTTGCGTTTGAAGGGGCCTTAGAGCTCATCCAGTTCCAACCCCCTGCCACGGGCAGGGACACCTTCTACTAGAGCAGGTTGCTCCAAGCCCCATCCAACCTGGCCTTCAGCACTGCCAGATATGGGACAGCCAAGGCTTCTCTGGGCAACCTGTGCCAGTGCCTCACCACCCTCACAGGGAAGAATTTCCACCTGAGATCTCATCTCAATCTCCCCTCTGTCAGGTTAAAGCAATTCCCCCTTGTCCTGTCCCTACAGACCCTTGTCCAAAGTCCCTCTCCTAGTTTCTTATAGGCTCTCTTTATGTATTAGATGATTCTTACAAGGTCTCCCCAGAGCCTTCTCTTCTCCAGGCTAACAAGCCCAACTCTGTAATCCTTCAGTAACAGGTTCTCCTATTAAATCTTTTCCTAGTTTTCCTAATATGCTTTTTTAGCAAGTTCTTCCTGCTAAAAATCTGTAAGCAAGAAGGTTCCTTTTGGTGATGGGTATAGCAAGGGCCAGGACTGAGATGCAGGACTTTGCATCATCCAGAATTTCCCATTTTTCAGTCCCTGCTGCTGCAGGGACAGATGGATACAATTGCTTACTATTAGTGAGAATATGGGCTTCTAAGGCAAACAGGCGGTTAGAGCTTTTGCTCAGATATAAGTAGACATGCACTGCTTTAGAACTTGTGTCACTTTTTAATCCCTTAATTAATGGAGATGCGGCCTATGCAAAGAAGTATATTTTATTTTCTGTTGACTTCCTGACCTTTTCATAAATCTGAATGGACTCCTGTTTGAACTGGTGCTTCTTTTAGAAAACAATATTGGCTAAAAAATACACAGCTACAGAGAATCCACCCTAAGAGCAGCTGATTTTTCTAATAGGCAATTTACTCTTTCTTAAAAAATGGGCGTTGTGATCTAGGCTGTACCAATCTGCATTCAGTGATAACTACTGGAGAACAAAGGTAACCTTCTGGTTGATGGCTACTGGATGACATTGCCCTCTTTCGCTCTTCTTTTTGAGTTTATGTTCTGTCCTGGGTTCAGCAGTAGCAGTCATTTTTCTCCTTCTTGGTAGCTGGTGCAGTGCAGTGTTTTGACTTTCGGCCTGGGAACAGAGCTGATAGTGATGTTTTGGTTTGGCCAAGGACTTTGTGTGCCTCATGCTCTGCCAGGGAGGAAGGGAAGCCAGGAGGAAGCAGAGTCAGGACACCTGACCCAAAGTGACCAAAGAGGTATTCCATACCACAGCACGTCATGCCCAGGAGGTAACTGGGAGTTAGCCGGAAGGGCTGGGAGACTGCAGGGTTGGAGGAGGTATCGGTCAGAGGTTGGTCGGGCGGGGGGGTGGCGAGTTATCGGTCGGCTGGTGGTGAGATGATGTATTCTCTTCCCTTGTTATTTCCTTTATCATTATTATCATTGGTGGTAGCAGTAGTGATCTGTGTTATACCTTAGTTACTAAACTGTTCTTATCTCAACCCGTGGGAGTTGCATTCTTTTCGATTCTCCTCTCCGTCCCTCTGGGAGTAGGGGGAGGGAAAGAAGGGGAGGAGTGAGTGAACGAGTTACCTGACTGGGTTTAAACCACGACATGTTCTTTTTATGTTGTTGCAGTAGCTCCTTGAGCTTCTTTTTTTTTGTAAGGCTCTCTTCACATTATCATTATCAACATTCACTGATTTATGGACACCATTGTTACAGCAGTAGTCAACAAATCACAAAAGAGATGTTATATGTTCTCCTTCATCTTCCTCAGTGCTCTCCTTTTTGCTCATCCAGGGATAACACTTTTTTATTTTGGGCACAGCATACCACTGACAGTTCATTCATCATTATCCATGAGTTCTTTTCAGAATCCTTGTTTCTCACAGTACATCTTACCAGGATTGATTTTGTGATTATGACATTATTTTTTGTTTGTTTGTTTGTTACTTGATCTTAAATATAGATGTATCCTAACATTATTAGTCTATTCTGTTGTGTTTACCTTTCCGAGAGATTCTTCAGAAAAGCTCTGAGAGCAAACATCCTCTAATTTAGTATATGACCATTGCTTATCCTCTCAGTAAGTAAGAAATGCTCTCCCATATTTCAAAGGCATCACCCCAGAAACCTACCTTTTTGACAAATCTGACACTTGGAGCTACCGTGACACCAGCGACGGAAACCAGAGAATCTGTTCACCCATTTCTGACAATAACCTACCCCATATATTTAAAAATATAGCTAGCAGGTAGCATGGACAATTAGGAACAGATTTGTAAGTCTAGAGTATTTGATGATAAGGACCTGGCATCCACAGTTTTGGAGTAACACAAAAGGTTTGGTTTAATGTTTTGCAATAAATGAAATGGGCACTTTAGAGGCACCTAGTAACGCTGACAAAGACATGCTATTTAAGAAAAAAAAAAAAATCTTACACCTTTCTATTTCTTCAGTAAATCCCAGATAATTACAACCATTATAATGGCATAAACCTTTCCAAGACTTTTTGGTAATATGAAAGAATAAGAATATATTCTTATAAACAGGGTATTTCTAAGCTTCTTTTTATCATCTTTAGGTGTGTAATTGGACAGCTAAATTACTTATTTTCTCCATGTTTCTTCATGCTTTGATTAATTTTGTTGACTCTAGCCCCAAACTTGACTACGAGCTGACCCCTTTTTGTCACTTTTTAGTTCTCTTTCACTAAAAAGGCTTTGTAGATTATTCTAGCCTACCTCTTCCTTAAAATAATACAGAACCCTTAAATTGCAGAGGAAACTATTACTGTTTTAGACAGTATTTCACAAAATCAAAACTCTTTCTTCATATCTTTTAACAAGTCAAATATTCACCTCATTAATCTTATAAATTCTGTTTTACATACTTGTAAGTGTTGAACTAGTGAGAAGATAATCCTATAATCTTCAGCTTTTCTATTTTGACAGTCAGAATTCAGTGTGAAATTATGATTTATATCCAAATCAGAAATGTAACCAGAGATCTTTAATGCATGGATTCCAAGCTACTGACTTCAAATGCACAGAATTGTGGAGTGACATTTAAGATTCTGGGATTTAGAAAGTAACTGAACTATCCTGCCTTCTGCTTCTTACAAATTGTACACTTCATAATTTTTAGAAATCTTGTCTGAATACTCAGAGGTCTTTAATGTGTTTAATTCACATATGCTGTGGACTGATCCACAGATTTGTTAGTTGAATATTTCACCAGTCTCCCTTTCATTTAAGCAATTGAAATACAACAATGATGTTTTGGTTTGGCCAAGGACTTTGTGAGCCTCATGCTCTGCCAGGGAGGGGGGGGGGGAAGCCACGAAGAAGCAGAGACAGGACACCTGACCCAAACTGACCAAAGAGGTATTCCATACCACAGCACATCATGCCCAGGATGTAACTGAGAGTTACCCGGAAGGGCTGGTAGACGGCAGGGTTGGAGGAGGTATCGGTCAGTGCTTGGTTGGGCTGGGGGGGGGCAAGTTATCAGTCGGCTGGTGGTGAGGTGTTGTATTCTCTTCCTTTGTTATTTCCTTTATCATCATTATTATTGGTGGTAGCAGTAGTGATTTGTGTTATACCTTAGTTACTGGACTGTTCTTATCTCAGCCTGGGGGAGTTGCATTCTTTTGATTCTCCTCCCCATCCCTCCAAGAGCGGGGAAGGAGAGAGCCCCCAGGGGGAGGGGGATGGGGGGGATGGGGGGTTGGAATGTGGGCCTCGATTGCTTCCAGCCTGGCACCACTCACTGGGAGTGAGTGAACAAGCTCTCTGGCTAGGTTTAAACCACGACAGCTTCCCATAGCCTCCTTCAGGCATCCCCTGCTCTGGCATGGGGTCCTCCATGTGCCGCAGGGGAATATTTGCTCTACCATGGACTCCATGGGCTGCAGGACAAGACCTACTTCACCACGGACCTCCACAGGCTGCAGGGGCACAGCCTGCCTTCACCATGGTCTTAACCACAGGCTGCAGGGGAATCTCTGCTCCGATGCTTGGAACACCTTCTCCTTCTACACTGGCTTTGGGGTCTGCAGAGCTGTTTCTCTCACATATTCTCACTCCTGTCTTCTCACTACTGCTGGTGTTGTCAGGGTTTCTCCCCTCACCACCACCTCCCTTCTTAAATAAGTTATTCTAGATGTGCTGACACAGTTGCTGATGGGTTCGCCCTTTGCCAGCAGTGGGTCCGTCTTGGAGCCAGCTGTCATTGGCTCTGTTGAACGTAAGGGAAGCTTCTAGAAGCCTCTGGCAGAAGCCACCCTGCTGCGAATACATTGCCACACAAACTGAAAACACTAATATATATATATATATATATGTATAAAATTTCACCGGAAATTTTGGATGGACAGATTATTAGAAAACAATAAATGAATTTTATTATGAGTTATTTTGAGAACATATCAACTTTGGATTAGAAATAACAGTTAGTTGCACATTTTCATCTTGGTCATTCTTGGCATATAAGTAGTAGCCTCTACTTTTGATGGAGTTCAGAGTTAATAAAACATCCTGGATTCTCTAGCTCAGTCAATAACCAGTCTCAGACTGTTTATTTTGTAAGATGGGCCCTTTGTTTGCTGTGCTTCTTTAGTGGTGACTAATAGGAACAATACCAGCTTGACAAGCAGCCTTTACCTAAAACTAACGTTGGCCTAACACATGAAACATAGATATGCATTGAATATGGATAATTGCAAATAAACATGAATGTGAAAGTATAATAATGAAACTCAAGGACATTCCAGCTGCATGGTAGTAAACATCACTTAGCAACAACCGAAAACATCGGTTTCACCAACACTGTTCCCAGGCTGGAAGTCAAAACACAGCACTGCACCAGCTACCACAAAGGAGAAACATGACTGTTACTGCTGAACCCAGGACATTATCCACCCCTTATTCCATACCATTCATGTCATGCTCAGATCCCACATTTTCAATACACCATTGCTCTCCCACATATATACATCCATATACATACAGACCAAGAGAAAAAGACCATTTTCTTAGTGCATGAACCAATCCCCATAATGCTGCCGAGTCCATTCAGTCCATGATATCACGTTGCATCTCTTGTAACAATCTTTCAGGGCAGGAAAGGCTGTGTGCAGTATTGGATCGTTGCCTGCTGATACTGGTCGTTCCTTTACTGCGGAACTCATCTGGTTCTATCAAAGTTCATTCTCTGTTGGGATGATGGTTGGAGGGAAGTCAGGGCCAGTCGCTGGTGACCTGAAGACATCTAGCTGATGGGCTATAAAAGTGTTACACAGCAAGCAACAGCATACAATTGAGTTCACTGGCTGTTTTCCCCTAAAATCAAATCCCCTTGAGGTATACATCGGACTTCCCCATCTTCCCGCATTACCCACCAGGTATATCCAGGTCCCTGAGCAAAAGCAATCCCACGAGTGGGTTTGCCTTTACCTGAAGCAGGAATAACCCGTCTTCCCCAACAAATTCTTCATATGCACCACGGGAACTTTGTCCCCCTCTACAATATGTAAAAGTTCTGACTAGGCTGGGCCAGCCCCATTGGCAGATCCACTGGTGTTGACCAACCAGGGGGCCTTTGGTTAAGTGTGTATCCCAAAGCTTGAAAGTTCCCCCACCCCTTACTCTCAGTGTAGTTTTTAACAGCCCCTTGTACCGTTTGATTTTCCCAGGGGCTGGTGCATGGTAGGGGATGTGATATACCCACTCAATGCCATGCCCTTTGGCCCAAAATATCTATAAGGTTATTCCGGAAATGAGTCCCATTGTCTGACTCAATTCTCTCTGGGGTGCCGTGTCGCCACAAAATCTGTTTCTCAAGGCCCAGGATAGTGTTCCGGGCAGTGGCATGGGGCACAGCGTATATTTCCAGCCACCCGGTGGTTGCTTTTACCATGATAAGCACATGGCGCTTGCCTTGGCGGGTTGGTGGCAGTGTGATATAGTCAATCTGCCAGGCCTCCCCATATTTATACTTCAACCATCGTCCTCCATACCAAAGAGGCTTTAACCGCTTGGCTTGTTTAATTGCAGCACATGTTTCACACTCATGAATAACATGGGCAATAGTGTCCATTGTTAAGTCCACCCCTCGGTCACGGGCCCATCTATATGTTGCATCTCTGCCCTGATTGCCTGAAGTGTCATGGGGCCACCGGGCCAAAAATAATTCACCCTTATGTTGCCAATCTAAGTCCATCTGAGCCACTTCAATCTTAGCCGCTTTATCCGCTTGTTGGTTGTTCTGGTGTTCCTCAGTGGCCCGACTCTTGGGTACATGGGCATCTACATGACGTACCTTCACCACCACGTTCTGCACCCGGGCAGCAATATCTTTCCACAGTGCAGCAGCCCAGGTGGGTTTACCTCTGTGTTGCCAGTTGCTCTGCTTCCATTGCTTCAACCACCCCCACAGGGCATTTGCCACCATCCATGAGTCAGTATAGAGGTAAAGTACTGGCCACTTTTCTCGTTCAGCAATGTCCAGGGCCAGCTGGATGGCTTTCACCTCAGCAAACTGACTCGATTCACCCTCTCCGTCAGCAGTTTCTGCAACTTGTCGTCCAGGACTCCATACAGCTGCCTTCCATCTCCAATGCTTTCCCACAGTACAGCAAGACCCATCAGTAAACAAGGCATACTGCTTTTCACTTTCTGACAGTTTATTATATGGTGGGGCCTCTTCAGCATGCATCACCTCCTCCTCTGGTGACATTCCGAAATCTTTGCCCTCTGGCCAGTCCATGATGACTTCTACAATTCGTGGATGGGATTTCCTGTTCGAGCTCGTTGTGTAATTAGTGCAGCCCATTTACTCCATGTAGCATCAGTTGCATGATGTGCAGAGGAGACCCTGCCTTTGAACATCCAGGCCAGCACAGACAACCGGGGTGCCGGGAGGAGCCGTGCTTCAGTGCCAATCACTTCCGAAGCAGATCAAAACCCTTCATAGGCTGCCAGTATCTCTTTCTCAGTTGGGGTGTAGCTGACCTCAGATCCTTTGTATCCCCGACTCCAAAAGCAGAGGGGTCGACCTTGAGTCTCCCCTGGAGCTTTCTGCCAGAGGCTCCAGGTAGGACTGTTCTCCCCAGCTGCAGTATACAGTACATTTTTTACCCCTGGCCTGGTCCAGACTGGTCCAAGGGCTACTGCATGAACTATCTTGCGTTTAATTTGCTCAAAGGCTTGTTGTTGCTCAGGGCCCCATTTAAAATCATTCTCCTTCCGGGTCACATGATAGAGAGGGCTTACAATCGAACTGTAATTTGGGATGTGCATTCTCCAGAACCCCACTGCACCCGAGAAAGCTTGCATTTCTTTCTTATTAGGTGGTGGAGACATTGCTGTTATCTTGTTGATCACATCTGTGGGGATCTGTCTACGTCCATCTTGCCATTTTATTCCCAAAAATTGAATGTCCTGTGCAGGTCCCTTGACCTTACTCCGTTTTATGGCAAAACCAGCTTTTAGCAGGATTTGGATTATTTCCCTACCTTTCCCAAAATCTTCTTCCACTGTATTGCCCCACATGACAATGTGATCAATGTATTGTAGGTGTTCTGGAGCTTGCCCCTGTTCCAGTGCAGTCTGGATCAGTCCATGGCAGATCGTAGGGCTGTGTTTCCACCCCTGGGGCAGTAGGCTCCAAGTGAACTGGACACCCCTCCAAGTAAAAGCAAACTGTGGCCTGCACTCTGCTGCCAAAGGAATTGAGAAAAATGCATTGGCAATATCAGTCGTGGGATACCACTTGGCTGCCTTTGACTCTAGTTCATGCTGAAGTTCTAGCATGTCCGGTACGGCAGCACTCAATGGTGGTGTGACTTCATTCAGGCCACGATAGTCTACTGTTAGTCTCCATTCTCCATTAGACTTTTGCACTGGCCATATGGGGCTATTAAAGGGTGAGCGGGTCCTGCTGATCACTCCCTGACTCTCCAGTCTATGGATCAGCTGATGGATCGGAATCAGGGAGTTTCAGTTGGTGCGATATTGCCGCCGGTGCACAGTTGTGCTCTAATTGGCATTTGTTGTTCTTCAACTTTCAGCAGTCCCACAGCAGAGGGATCCTCTGAGAGACCAGGCAAGGTGGACAGCTGCTCAATTTCCTCTGTCTCCAAAGCAGCAATACCAAAAGCCCACCGGTACCCTGTTGGGTCTTTGAAGTACCCTCTCTTGAGGTAGTCTATGCCGAGGATGCATGGAGCCTCTGGACCAGTTACAATAGGGTGCTTTTTGCCATCTATCTACTAGAGCCTTATACTTCTGTGGGACTGATGTGCCAGGCCATCTGATCCGCACAGACCAGTAAATCCGATTGTCCCCTACCTCCACTTGGCTGGAGGCAGGGCCCCTCTAATGGTCATCACAACGTTGGACAAATAAGTCTTGTAGAAAGGGATTATTCTTCTTTATCACAGGAGCTGGAGTAAAATCAGCTCTTTCACTCCACCTGGGAACCTGCTCACCAGGGACTGAAGCCGCAGCTTCCATGGAATGATCAACCTTGACCTTTCTTCTCCTCTTCAATTCATGCACCCATTCCTCCAGAGCTGACGTAGGTTTTCCCTCCCACTTTCTCACGTCGTCTCAGTGATCTTGCAGGTAAAACCATAGGGTGACCCATGGCGTGTACCTCCTATATCTTCTCTTTCAAGCAGTAGGACACCTCTTGTTAATAGCTGAGACGTGGGTTGGTACATGTGGGGAGCTGGATAGATCAGGTAGATCGACTCTCAATTGTTTGAACTCCTGGGATAGCTTTTCTGCAGCTGAAGTGATGGAAGGGGTGAGATTGTCTTCAAACTCTTGGAGGTTATGAATCATTTCATCCACCGTTAGTGGTACTATGTCATTCCAGGTTATTGTTGTCAATGAATGAGCATGTGATGTCAGTGCATTCCATGTAAATTTCTGCCACGTGGGTTGTGCCCATTCGATTTCATCTGGATCTATGGGTGCATCCCTGTCATTCAGCTTGATGTGATAGATCATCTCTACAATGGCTGATTCCCTCAGAGACTGGATGCCTTTTTCTAGAGTAGTCCACTTGGCTGAATGACTCATAACATCGCCCTTGTATGGAAACTTTTCTTTCACAGCAGCCTAGAGCTGCTTCCAAAGGCTGAGGGATTGTTTCTCTCTTGCAATTGCTTTGTCAATTCCCCCTTCCCTATCAAGCGATCCCAGCTGCTTAGCTTCCCTACTTTCTAGTTTGTGACCATCAACCCCATTGTCCCAGCATCAGAGGAGCCAAGTGATGATGTGCTCCCCTGGTTGATGGGTAAAATCTTTTCACATATTCCGTAGCTCGGTTCAGGTCCGGGGTCGAGAAGTCCCGGTAGTAAGTGCATTGCCATTGTTTCTTCATCTTGTTTCTTCATCTTTCTTGCCTTTTTTTTGCTTTTCCCCTTGCATACACAGGCAACTGATATTTGTACAAACTGGTCCTCTGGTTCAGCTGCACTGATTATCACTGTGGTTGGAGTGGCTGCAGTATCTGTTGTCAGGGTTTGGGTAGCTGCTGTACTTGTCACTGGGGTTGGCGTAGCTGCTGTGCTTGGAGCTGGAGTAGCTGCACCGTCTGTTGCTCTCAGTTTGCATAGCTACTGCACTTGTCGCTGGGGTTGGTGTAGCTGCCGTATTTGGAGTTGGAGTAGCTGCGTTGTCTGTTCGTTGCCATAAGATCCAGGGACATTATTTTCCTTTTCAAGGTTCTGGATAGTGTTGAACAGGGCTCTGTAAGCATAGACCAAGCCCCAGCACATTGCCATGATTTGTCCCTCTCTGGTATGATCAGAATGACAACACACCTCATTTAAGTGTTTTACTATTTTCTATATTTTGCACTTGTTCAGTGGTGAAGTTCCAAAGCACTTGGGGGGCCCATTGGCCTAGATACTTGCCCATACTATCCCACACACCCTGCCACTCGTGACTGTCCAGCCTCAGGGAAAATCTCTTGGTCCTCCTATATCGTCATCTAACCCTAGACAATACCCAAACCCGACTCTGCTTAACTCTTGAGATCAGACAAAATGCCCGTTGTAAAACATACTCTATGCATACCAAGATGGTGATCCCCATCACAATCAGCAAGCAGGTCTCAAGGGTACCCAAAGGCCATTCAAAACCTTCAGAACTCTCAGATGATGCTGTAAACGGACTGGTGGGGGCAGGGCTGGGAACGTAAGGTAATGTCTCCTTCACGGGTTGACCATACGAGGAGGGGAAAAGATGTGTAATTGCTAAACACTTCTGTTATATACCTCCCAAAGTATAGAGGTGGTGACCACACCGGGAACGCAAGCCAGATCAGTTTCATGATCAATGGGTTTATTGTATTACAAGTCGTTACCATAAAGTACAGTGAAACAAGAACCTTAGCCCAAGACCCCTAGCCAATAAACACTAACACAGCAAATACCAGCTGTAAGTAACTGAGATCAAGAGCAACAACTCTGAGAGCCAATAAATCAGCATTGTGATGAGTGACTATTAATCCGAAACAATGAATGCTTATCACAAATACAATTAGACACACTCTGGTCAGATCTGTTGTTATCTCAACCCTTTGGGCCCCATGCTGGGCACCGTGAAGAACTGTCATGGTTTAAGCCCAGTCAGGAACTCAGAACCACGCAGCCACTCTCTCACTCCCCCCTCCTCCTTCATTCCTCCCACTCCTGGAAGGATGAGGAGGAGAGTTGAAAGAATGCAACTCCCATGGGTTGAGATAAGAACAGTCCAGTAACTAAGGTATAACACAAAACCACTACTGCTGCCACCAGTAATAATAATTATAAGGGAAAAAACAAGGGAAGAGAATACAACCACTCATCACCCGCCAACTGATACACAGCCTGATCTGAGCAGTGACCTAACCCTTCCAGTTAACTGCCCTCAGTTTATATACTGCGCATGACGCGCTGTGGTGTGGAATACCTCTTTGGTTAGTTTGAGTGAGGTGTCCTGTCTCTGCTTCCTCCTGACTTTCCATCCTCCCTGGCAGAGCATGAGACTCAGAAAGTCCTTGGTCAGAGTAAATGTTACTGAGCAGCAACTAAAAACATCAGTGTTATCAGCATTGTTCCCAGGCTGAAAGTAAAAAACACAGCACTGCACCAGCTGCTAAGAAGGAGAAAAATGACTGCTACTGCTGAACCCAGGACAATAGCATAACTTTAGCACCAGACACCAAATGGTAATGCATTAAAAATGTACATAACAATTATACATACATATGTATGTGTGTGTGTGCATTTGTGTATACAGACACAAATGCAATATAGTTCTCTAACTGGACACCAGATGGTAATGCATACTAGAGCAGACACAAAGGTATTAGAAAAGCCAGTGGTCAGATCCATTCATATGGTGGTGAAAACCTGTTTGCTTTTGCAGTATTGGCAGACAATGCATGATGAAGTTTTTGATGAAAGGAGATGGGGGAAATGGCTGTGAGTTCTTTATATTCTTAATGACTTTAAGCTGGAGGAGTTTAGATTAAGATAAGGTCTTCATAAGAAGTTCTTCCGTAAGAGGGTTGTGAGACACTGGCACAAGTTGCCCAAAGAAGTGGTAAATGCTCCATCCCTGGCAGTGTTCAAGGCCAGGTTGGATGGGGCTTGGAGCAACCTGGTCTAGTGGAAGATGTCCCTGCCCATGGCAGCGGGTTGGAACTGGATGAGCTTTAAAAGCCCTTTCAACCCAAACCAGGCTGGGATTCTATGACAGGGGAAGGAAATCAATAAAATACATAAAAAGTTATTATTTTTACTTGTTTACTTTACATTCTTCTCCAGTTATCAGCAGGGTTCATTTCTGCTTTACAGTCTTGGTAACAAGGGATATCTTTTCCACAATGAGTGCGACTGTCCAAAGACAACAGCTCTACCCACTAATCTGTTTCACTGAGTGGCCTCTCTTACCATGTTCATGTTAAACTAAAGCATACTGCCGTAATAATGCATGACAACCTGCTTGTTTCACAGGTCTGTCATATATTTAGACGATTTTCTTTCTTAGAACCCAGGCTTCCTAAATCCCAGACTTCTGCTGTGGTAAGTACGCAAACAAAAAAATCTTCTTTCATCAGAATTTAAATAAATACATAAATAAATAAATAAATCTAACAGTGTTAATTCTCCCAGCTTGGGAATTTCCCACAGTGCACTTGAGCTCCTCATATCAATGAGCTAGCAGAACAATCTTAAACTGTTAACATCTAAATCTCCCCAAAATACATAAGTCTGGGACAGGTATTTCGTACCCATGACTGAGCATTCCATTGCTGGACAACTCCATGGTGAATTGGTTTAGGCTGTGTAAGCTGGAGTAAATCATAGAACTGCTTTGATTTACAGTCCAGGGTCAGCCACCTAAACTGCTCATACAGGCACCTTTGTTTCCTTTTCTGACTTCATCTGTACCATCTTGGCTGATCAGAGGCACAATCCAAGGAGCTGACCTCAATTTTTGTCACGTCAAAGAATTGTGAAACAAAACCAAAAAACCCCACCACAAACACACACACACTGACCTAAATAAAATTTATGAAGAGGAACTCTGTAGTAATCATGAAGTCAAAAGCTCAGTAAAGATGCCCAATTGTCATGCTGTAATTTTTGAAAGATAGGGCAACCATCTTCTTTAATTCAAGGCTTGTGATGTAAAGCAAAAAAAAAAAACAAAACCCAAAAACCACCAACCGCATGGATCAAAACCTGGTGCTCCTTTACATGCAGCTCTCATTGCTAAGGGAGTTTTAGGTCCATAGAGGAAGAAAGATTTTTCAGCAAAAATAGGGTGCGGTGTAGTCATTGTTTTGGTCTGCTAGTTTACAGACTACATTTTCTACCTTAAAGTGAATAGCAGGTACAACAGGCTGTCAGTGAATAAGAAAGGCCATCCCCTCAGGTGCTATGCTTCTGATGATCCATGAAAATGTTTGTAATGAGGTGGTGGGTGACACTGGTTCTCATTAAAAAGCAGTGAAAATGCACAAACTGTTGTAAAGTTTTCACTTCTAAGTGACACCCACAACTATGATGTTTATCAGGAGCAGAATTTGTGCTACCCTGAAAACAAGGTATTGGTTTCAGAACCCACAAATCTCTCTTGCTTTCTGTTCAAAGTCAGTAGCAGGTATGTGAAGACTTGGGAAAGAACAAGCTTTTTTTTTTTTTTTCCCCTTTCTTATTTTAGAACAGTGTTTCAGGCATATGCTGAAATCGCTACCTGGTATTCAGCAGGATGACAATGTCAGGTTACAAATTCACAAGCAGAAGTATTTCTGTGTTACATGATGTTAGAATGCTGATTACTGATGACAATATTTGTTCTCTATCACCCAGTCATGTGTCTTGAGTAATCCTCACCTCAATGTCACAATGTCCAGCCTTGACATTGCTGGATGTCTAAATACCAACTGAGACCTACTGTTTTCAAGACACATAATGGTAAAATTGGTGAAAAATAGGTTTTGTGAGATCAGCCTTAGTTTTTGTAATCTGAAGTTAAGCAGCATTATCATCTTGAAATTAAAGAATAGTACAATCACTTCCGTTCTCTGTACTGCTGCTGAACTGCAACAAGCAGTTCATTGTGCCAGTAATACAGTGGTGGTCTATGATAGCTTCTCCATCCAGTGACTACTCAGTATCAGTCATAGAACCCCAGACTGGTTTGGGCTGGAAGGGACCTTAAAGCTCCTCCAGTTCCGTTCCCCTGCCACAGGTAGAGACGGAAGAGACCTTCTACTAGACCAGGTTGCTCCAAGCCACCTTCATCCTGGCCTTGAACACTGCCAGGGATGGGGCAGCCACAGCTTCTCTGGGCAAACTTTGCCAGCACCTCACCACCCTCACAGGGAAAAACTTCTGCCTAAGATCTCATCTCAACCTCCCCTCTGTCAGGTTAAAGCCATTTCCCCCTGTCCTGTTCACACAGGCCTTTGTCCAAAGCCCCTCTCCAGGTTTCTTGTCAGCCCTTTTAGGAACAGAAAAGACAATAAATTTCTAGCTCAGGAAACAAGAGCTAAGGGAGACAGTGCTCGTCCAAATTAACATTTTTAAAATCTGTCATGACTTTAAATACCATAAAAATCCCCATGCTCTGAAGTTGAGAATCAAAGCAAGAATAAAAATGAAACAGTTAATAGGGTGGGTTGGAGATGTTGCGCTACATCTGAATCTTATTAGGTGGGAAAGTACAATTAGATCCTGATTGGTAATAAAATTAGCTCATTTTAGAAAATAACACTCCTGCAAGCTGTTGCCATGCTAAATACACATTAAGTTACAGTATCTAACTCTGTTTTCCTAGCCTGTTAGAATTCCCTTTCTCAGCACCCCCAAAAAAATTCACCTTGAAGCATCTCCAGTGAAGGCAATTTCAGTGGTAAGTCATGTTACTTTCCATCGCAGCTATGTGGAATGAATTACTGCCACTCACCTGAAGGGCACAGGGGTGTGAATAATAACAAGGTCAAGCAGTGGAAACAAGGACTTAAAATGCACTACATTTTAAATAAAATAGGAGACCACGAAGAAATTGTGTCTTGTATCTACAGAGACATGAACAGGCAAAAAAAAAATTAAGAAGGTATGTTAACTTGGAGAAGAAAAATGTGGTATTTTTTAGCTTCTCATTTTTCATCTGTGCGGATCAATTTCACTGTCTTGAATAATGAAGTGTACTATAAAACATGTAGGAAAAGAGTTCTGACTCCTTCACCTCTGAAGCATTTTGTCTGATATGGGACATCTCTTTGTATTTCTTTGCTTTTACAAGTGTAAAAAATGTTTGAGCTCAGCCACTGATAACCTCTTTTACAAGTTGTTTAAAAGAGTAACAATACAGTAAATTGTATTCTTTGCTTAACACCTACAATTGTTTGTCTGCAAGCTTGTGCTTCAGAAATAGGACATGAATTTAATGGCTTTACTTACTTAGGATGTCAGCACAAAACACATCTGCACACAGAGCAAAAATTATGTGTGAGTTGGCCTAACATTTTCTGAATCAGTGAAACATCAGGCTTTCTATGCATTAACTAAAATATTTTTCTGGATTCAGAGGAAGAAGTCATGTATTTTAATGATTTAGGTCCTTAAACTGCATGTGTAGGCACTTACCTAAATCAAAGGGGCAGCATTAAATTCTTTCTAGATAAAATATGCATGTTATTATTTAATTATTATTTGTCATCGACTTTTAAACATTCCTATGATGCATTTCATCTAAAAGATCAATTCAAAACTTTTTGCTGTGTACTCTAGCTACTAGTATTGTTTGTCCCCCTTCAGCAGCCTGCAATTCAGAGATATTAGGCAGGCAGGCAGACTGACACCAATCAAAAAGGCATACACCACCAATAGCACTGCTACCAGCTTTTTTGACTGCAGCACAGGTCAAACATTCAATAGATAGCAAATTTTTTTGCTAAGCTGAATCCCAGAGAAATACAGTGCTAAAAACAACTTTACACATTGATGAGAGTATTCTCAGATTAATCATAGAACGGTTTGTGTTGGAAGAGATCTTAAGGTTCATCTAGTTCCAACCCCCCGACATGGGCGGGGACACATTCCACTAGACCACTAGACTAGGTTGCTCCAAGCCACATCCAGCCTGGCCTTGAGCACTGCCAGGGATGGGGCAGCCAAAGCTTTTCTGGGCAACCTGTACCAGTGCCTCACCACCCTCACAGGGAAGAACTGCCTGAGATTTCATGTCAATCTTCCCTTTCTCAGGTTAAAGCCATCCCCACTTGTCCTGTCCCTACAGGCTGCAGGCTTGTCAAAAGCTCCTCTCCAGGCTTCCTGTAGCCCCTTTAGGCACTGGGAGCTGCTCTAAGGTCTCCCTGGAGCCTTCTCTTCTCCAGGCTGAACAAGCTCAGCCTGTCTCCAGAACAGAGCTGCTCCAGCCCACGCAACATCTCCATGGCATTCTCTGGACTAGATCAAGCAGGTCCATTTCTCACTTGTGTTAGGGGCCCCATAGCTAATAAATTATTCTGATAATAAAGCTAATAATAAATAACCATTTGACAACAATAAATAATAATGTTAAAAATAATAATTAATTATTCTGCTAATAAAGCAGAAAAATTAACAGTTTCTGACTCCAACAGGCCATGTACCTGCACAGCCTGCAGGATTATGACAGTTTTATGTATCCATGTAAGTGGATCTGTACTTGCCTAAAGGAATTTTCTAGCACACAACTAGACTCCTGTGAATGGAGGAGGATTTTGCTGAGTACCATTATAACACATTGCATTAATGTAATATTTTAATTGTAATATAAATTAAAGAAAAACTACTTAAGTTTTCCAAAGGAAGATTGTTCAGAGTTAGGAACCTGAAATAATAGTCATTCAATAGAATATAGTAATACTAATGAGTGAACATACAGAAGTTTCAGAATGTAGAAGTAAATCTAAACCAACCTCGATTCTGTCTCTATATTGATAACGTTAAAAATTAATTCTGAAAAGTAGTTAAATATGGCTTGCATTAACAATTAATTTTTAATTATATAGCTTTCTTTTCCTGGGCCTCTATGATGATTTTTTTTTATCAGACCTCCCTACAAGACATACTACTACTCATTTAAAGTCTCTCCTTCGTAGTTATTAATGGATATCAAGTAAAGATACCATTTTGATTTCTTTTTATAAAATAATGCTGATTTTTTTCTGAAGTAGATCTTAGATCTGATTGTAATTATTTCTCAGCCCTCCTGTATTCACAGTTTTCCACTGAAATGAAGTAATTATAACATCAGATCATAAATTCGAATTCATAGAAAGTTTTTATTTCTTTATCTTTGATGACAATACAAATGGAACCTGAAATGCAAATGAGCCCCTGAAACAGGTCTCTTATGTGTATACAAGTATCTAAACCCTTCTTAGTGCTCACTAGTATTCTGATAGCTTCCCCATACTGCCTCAGGTAAGGCATATACTAATGCAGTTCTAAATCCTTCAAACTACACTCACTAACATTACATCAATCTCTAAAGATACATTTTGAATTGCAAGACTATTCCATTGTTTTGACAACCAAAATGTAATACCAGATACTTTATAATGGAAAAGTTTTATGTTAATAAATTGAACTTATGTTTTTTTGTGTTAGCTTATTGATACATTTTTGAAAAATTAATAGAATGTTAAATAAAATCTATGTAAATTCTGTGATTTGTGGAGGTGTGGAATGGTTCCTGGGAAAAAACTGAAATATAAAAAAATAATTTCCCAACTGGATTGTGTTCAAAAGGAAAGATGATCTTATGCTGCAAGAGGGGCTTTAGGTTGTAATAGAATATCTGTCATGTGTATGGAGGAGTTTTGCATACTACCTTGTCAGACCTTATATTCTGTTGAGAAAATTAGTAAAATGGTAAGCAGGGGTGTCCTGGGTTCAGCAGTAGCAGTCATTTTTCTCCTTCTTGGTAGCTGGTGCAGTGCTGTGTTTTGACTTTCGGTCTGGGAACAGAGCTGATAACAATGATGTTTTGGTTTGGCCAAGGAATTTGTGAGCCTCATGCTCTGCCAGGGAGGAGAGAAGGCCTGGAGGAAGCGGAGACAGGACACCTGACCCAAGCTAGCCAAAGAGGTATTCATACCACAGCACGTCATGCCTGGGGGCGGTAACTGGGAGTTACTCGGAAGGACACGGGGTCTTCTGGGTCGGACTTGTTTCTTGGCAGGTGGTATTGTATTCTCTTCCCTTGTTATTTTCTCTTATCATTGTTGTCGTTGGTGATAGCGGTGGTGATTTGTGTTGTACATTGTTTGTTGGACTGTTCTTGTCTCAACCCGTGGTAGTTGCACTCTTTCGATCCTCCTCCCCATCCCTCTGGGAGCGGGGAAAGGTAGAGCCCCCGGGGGGGGTGGGAGGTGGGCCTCGATTGCTTCCAGCCAGGCACCACTCACTGGGAGTGAGTGAACAAGCTGTCTGGCTAGAGTTTAAGCCACGACAAGTGGTCACTTAAACTTGTACACAGCTATTTACAGTTGAAACACTAGACTGGTCAATTCAAAATTTTAAACACTCCACAGCATCCAAAAACCTTTCTGGTTTTTAATCCTGTGCTATTTGAAATGCACATAACAGAATTTGTTGAGGCTTTATTTAGAACCTATCAGTGTAGCATTCAGTGTAGCATTTAGCCTCAGTTTTTTGACTGTACGTGATGCTGGAAAGACTGCTGTCTACCTCTAGCATTGCTTCAGAAACAACAAAAAACAACTAGCCAAACAAGAAAACCCCACACCAAACCCTACTACTCCAGCTGGGCACTGAGGTGATATTGTCATATCCCGAGGTTAAGATGAACATCTATTGAGCCAAGCACTGTTTTGAACAAGGTTAAATCATGAATTTGCTACAGTAAGACTCCTTTCATATATAAAGTGTTTTACAATGAAGGAAACAGTGGTGAATCAACCAGTATAGTGGCAAGTGAAGCAGTTTGTACATGCCCTATCATGTCCTCAAACAGCTGAGCACCATGCTTCCTTTAGAAGTCCCACATGCACTAATTGTTGTGATAAATTTCTGTGGGAGCTTAAATGAGAAGAAAAGGGTTAAGAAGCTCTGTCAATTTCTCAAATATACAAGGGACCATCAAACTCAAAGATAAGACAAGTTTTAGGTCAGTTAACAAAACTTACTAAATTCCTTTCTATATCTGTTGATAATTCTGATTAGAATATGTGTAGATTTTTGTCGTGGTTTAAGCCCAGCCAGTAACTCAGAACCATGCAGCTGCTCTGTCTCTCTCCCCCTGCTCCCCTTCCTCCCCCCTGCTCATGGAGAGATGGGGAGGACAATCATAAGAATGTAACTCCCATGGGTTGAGATAAGAACAGTCCAGTAACTAACGTATAACACAAAACCACTACTGCTACCACCAATAACAATAATGATAAGGAAAAATAACAAGGGAAGAGAATACAACTGCTCACCACCCGCCAACTGATACACAGCCTGACTCGAGCAGTGATCTAACCCTTCCAGTTAACTGCCCTCAGTTTATATACTGGGCATGACATGCTGTGGTATGGAATACCTCTTTGGTTAGTTTGTTTCAGGTGCCCTGTCTCCGCTTCCTCCTGACTTCCCCTCCTCCCTGGCAGAGCATGAGACTCAGAAAGTCCTTGGTCGGAGTAAACATTACTGAGCAGCAACTAAAAACATCAGTGTTATCAGTGTTGCTCCCAGGCTGAAAATCAAAACCACAGCACTGCACCAGCTTCTAAGAAGGAGAAAAATGACTGCTACTGCTGAACCCAGGACAATTTTAAATAGAGAATATCTACTAAAAGTATGTATAGAAATACGACTTTTAACCTGAAGGCATACAAGAGGACTATCCCAGATTAATCTTTGGGTGGGCTTCGGGATTTTTATTTTTTTAAATGCAAGTGCATTTTTTTCCCCCACTCTAACTCAGGTAGTACAGCAGTTAAAGTTTATGTGAGAAAGCAGTAGAAATAATGTGGCTATATGCAAGTTTACATAACTCTTCCACTTTGTGTGTCAAAGTATCTTACCATCCCATCTACACCACGAGATCTTTACTTTCTCTCTAGAGACACCCATTTTTAAGTTCTGGATTCTATCACATTTTCATTAATGATGTTTGTACAAAGGCCAGGAGTACTAATGAAATATACTAAGATTGAAAACTGGAGGAGCACCCTGACTGAAAAAAAAACAGCTAACTTTGAGGTGATATTACAGGTAAAAGGCATAAAAGTGTAATGATGTTGCATTGAAATCTAGCACTTGAAAACAGAGCTGAAGTATTTTTCTGAGATAACGAACTAGAAGTGAAAGAGCCAGAAAAACACCTGAGGATAACAGTTAATCAGTGGCTGAATGTCAGACATCATGGGGAAAGTAAATGTAAGCTTAGGATGCATCATGCATTTTCTAGTAAGATATTTCCACCAAAGGATGTTAATAATTATATTGTACAGAGCATTGACAGGCATTTTAATGTAATACTCTATCCAACTTTTGAATGTATATATAAATACTATGTACTCATATACTTGGAAAAAGAGGAATTAACTGAGAGAATGCTTACAGAAGACTCCCATTATGAAGGCTTACTGAAGGCCTTGCTCATTTTACATTAACCTTGTAAAATAAAAACAGAGGAGAACAGACTTTTCTGTATAAGTTTCCAGGGGTCATATAATACCTAGGAGAAAAAATAAAAATAAAAATCTTTCACATGTGGAATAACAATGGTACAAACCCTTTTTTCTATAAGCTCTACATAAATACAGCTCTCTACTAATCTAGTCATTAGAGTCAGAGAATAATGACATGACTGCGTTTTTACAAGAGTTCTGTGAGCTAGTTAGTTTACATTGGAAAGCTAACTCAAAAGACACAGCCATAAAACGCTACTTACATATTCTGCAGAAATCGAATTCAAGGTCATTTCCTTCTGGAGACAAGAAATCCTACTACAGTTTTTCTCACGTGTACTCATCACTTTCCTCCCCCGCCTCCCCCTCCCCCCTGACACTATAAAAAGAAATAGTATATAATATCTAGAAGAATCTAGGATTATGGTCTAGCAGCTACATCATTTTTTAAACACTCTTTCTCCATACTGCTCTCTGATCTTTTAGGAAGATTAGCAGAGAGAAGGAAGTGTTGGATCACTATTTCTGAATATCTAGAAGCTGTTTTGCTAGTTGAACCTCAAATGTAAAAATAAAGCTCAATATTTCTTCTAGTTATCACTGTTTAGGTTTAAGGTAAGTCACAGTGTACATGGATCCAGATGCTCTCTTACTACTTTTTTTTCCACTGTGTGGTTTCACTGTGTTTTAACCATTTCATACCTTAGAATTGATCAGACAGCTGTAGTAAAGGGCACTACAGAAATGAAATTATGTAACTATTGCAGATATACTATTTAGCTATTAAAAATTATGAAATCAGCTTTTTTTTTATTGGAAGTAAATAGCTTTCTAGAATTTTTCCTAACATACTTTAGTCAGAATAATAGTCTTTTGAAAGTTTGAGTTAGCCTTTGGTAGTTATATGGAAAGCTGTCAATAACCATGCTCTACTTTTGGTAGAAGTAAACAAATACAAGGCAGATTAGAAAAATGCAAGAGCTTATACATGCCTGGGTAGAAATGTGGCCATTAACAAATCCATCCACATCTAGCTTTGATAAGCTAATTAATCTGCCTAAAAAAGTAGCTAGACCTCAAAGCAATAAGAACTCAGAACAGGCAACATACACAGTTTTTTCCCTATTCAACCATGTTGCATATTGTAATCACAGTTACTTTAGGATATAAACACACCTCATTCTCATGTTCTCTAATATTATGTTAGTACACATGCTGCAACCTTTTAAACTCAGGTTTGTTTTTACACAGTTTAAGAAATATAACATTTGACCTCGATTAGCTGAACTAGAACAAGCAATGATCAAGTTTCCTCCAATGCTGACACAAGCTGCTTAGATATATTCATACTTAAACATGTACTGCCACCTGTGGTCCAGGCAACAGCTTTAAACTGACTGCGCATTTGAAAAGGCAGTGTTGATCCTGTTTTTCAGTGGAATAGAAAAAAAACCTAAAAGGGTGTTCAAAAATTAGTATTAAAACAAATATAGGTCACATTTTATTTGGTACTGCAATGTCTTGTTTATAAAGTAGTATCTTGATTGTAATAAACATAAAAGCAAACAAAGTGTGCCCAAATCCACTACTTTCTTCTGCAGTTATAATTTACATTTAGATAATCAAGGACTGGATGCTTCTCACAGAGCCTTATCTGAATAACATCTTCATGAATAAACTTTTTTTTTGCATTGTTCCTCCACAAATCCTTCATGGTTTTGATATTCAAAGTAAACTTTGAGTAGAAATGACTCTGCTAAAGGATGAAACAATGCACAAAATCTTGATTTGTTCACATTTGCATATTTGAACCCAGTCTGAAAGGAAACAGCCCAGACCAACCAGTATAGCAGAATAGCTGAATAGAGTGAAGAAAGAGATACTGCTAGCTCCTGCAAGCTACATTACTTCATCTTGGACTTTCACTTATCCGTCTTCTACGACCCAAATCTACCCTATGACTGTAGTAAATCTGAATTTTGCCTAAACAGATGAGAAGCCTTCACCAGTTCTATACTTTCTCAGTCTCACTGTACCAGCACAGCTATCAGAGCTCTATCTGCATCAGCAGACTCTGCAATCTCTTTTCTCCTTCCCAGGCTTTTAAGCCTGGGCTTAAAGCTGATGTGGCACAGCTAGCAGACCCTGGAAGATGCTTTCATCAAAAGATATATGAGAAGCCTTATCTACATGCTCGCCCTACTGTCCTGTTTGGGAGCTGCATTTAACCCAGGCTTTTGTCCTCAATCTTGGTTTCACCTGTTGCAGCTGTGACTGTACTCAGCTTTGTAGCTGGTACCCTATTTTGAATCTACTCCATCACTGCAGACTTGTCCACTAAGCACTGGTTACTGTAGAATCCCAGACTGTTTTGGGTTGGAAGGGACCTTAAAGCTCATCCAGTTCCATACCCCTGCCATGGGCAGGGACACCTCCATTAGACCAGGT
Organism: Pezoporus occidentalis; assembly: GCF_034315485.1. Taxonomy (NCBI): domain Eukaryota; kingdom Metazoa; phylum Chordata; class Aves; order Psittaciformes; family Psittacidae; genus Pezoporus; species Pezoporus occidentalis. The sequence continues at coordinate 113,522 of NW_026915755.1, read as the reverse complement.
TGCTCCAAGCTACATCCAACCTGGCCTTGAAAACTTCCAGGGATGGGGCAGCCATAGCTTCCTTGGGCAATCTGTGCCAGCACCTCACCACCCTGAGGGTGGTGAGACACTGGAACCATCACCATCTCAGAGCTGCCTGGCTCTTCTTGCCAGGTATGCTGCAATTGCACCCTCCATGTGACAGGGCACTGCCCCAGCTTCACCCTCTATTACCGTTGGCTCCCAACTCAATTTGCATGGCTCCCAGCTCAGTTATGAGTCTTGCCTCATAATTTTGAGAGACTAAAAGGAGACCTACAAAAAGTTGCAAGGTAAAGCTATGAAATGAATGATTTCTGGTGCTTAGGTTTTGGATAGTAAGTATAAAATAATAGTTTTGTATCCTAAAATCCAGTCTTTAAAGACAGGTGCATTATTAGGACCTAAAGCCAACGACTATCTCTGAAAGTGAAATCCTCTCATTTATAAATTTTAGGTCAAGAAAACACTAATGTGCCTAAATGCTTTAGGAAGCATTGAAAAAATGTGTAAATGAGGCTCTTAGTGACATGGTTTAGTGGTGGACTTGATAGTCCTGTGGTAAAGGTTACACTTGATCTTAAAGTTCTTTTCCAGCCTAGCTGTTTATATGAGTCTATGATTTACAACAGATCATATTTTTCATCCTCAAGAAAGGTTATTTAACTTATCGTATCTGTAAATATGCTCAGAGCAGGCCTACTACAGCTAAGCTAACAAGGACAAGTATCATAAGAGCCATAGACCACCAGGTTGGGTGGGACATGAATGATCCTCTGGTCCAACCTTTTTTGGCAAAGCATGACCTAGATGAGATGTTCCAGGCCCCTGTCCAACCAATTCTTAAAATCATCCAATACCACTTCCTTGAGGAGATTATTCCAATGGCTGGTTGTTCACGCTACAAAAAAAATTTACCTTTACTGATGTTGCATTAAATGGATAGAAATTTGGCAGAAAATACCCCATTTGCAATCCAGCCAGTCCTCAGAGGTCAGAGGGTCTGGGGACAGTTCAGCTTAGTTTCTGATTATCACCAATTCACCACTGTACATCTGGTCACATTCAACAAGTACTTTCATGATTACGGAGTCAAAAATGGTGCAGCTTTTTGAAGAACAGAAATGCAGGTTCAGAATTGGCATTGATAAATTCACTTAGTACATTAGCACTAAAACCTAGAGCTACCCAATGATTAATGGAGGTCATATGGGAAAAGAAACCAATGGGTTATGAGACAAGGGGGGGGGGGCACAAAATTAAAAAAATGAAATATATAAACCTTTAGAATCAGTTTTAAGTAATGTTAAGTTTGATGGCTTTGTAACAGTAGCAATGGAAAATTACTGAGGTGCATGATACACAGAAAATAAACAAAATACAGCTAGAGAACATACTGAAAATTCTTACATAAGATAAACCATTGTAGTTGACACACTTCTAGGCCCTTATGACCTTAGTACAAAATAAGTGTAAGAAAAACAGGCTAGAAGAACAGGATGTAAGGATAAGGAGCGTCTGGGAATGGCAGGTGTCCAGGATGGGGTCCAGTTAAACTAACTGATAAGTAGAAGGACAGGATGATTGTTATGTCTGTGGTGTTAACAAACCAATTAAGCTGATAGAAACATCTACTGAGACTGCTTTGAGAGCTGCCAGAAGTGATGAAGATTGCTGGAAGAAGCAAACAACCCTCAGAGACCACCACCACATTTTTGTACGCATGCGGGGAACTTTCTGGAGAATGATGTAATCCATACATAGCCTCATAAATATGTATGTATGTCCAGTGGCTATGCAAGGATGGCTTGTGTAGCAATACAGGGACACACGTTAGGTGGAGTTATCCCCCGTGTCTCCCGGTGCTGCCATAAAGAATACCTGCTTGTCAACTTGAAAACTTTGTTGCCAAGTTTTTTCCTGGAGTTTTCTCCGAATCACTTTTTAGTTCTATATTCTCTTCCCTTATTATTTCCCTTGCCATCATTATTATAAGTGGTTGTAGGAGTAGTTTTGTATTATACTTGAGTTATTGGACTGTTTTTATCTCAGCCCATGGCATACAAAGGAAAATACATGTACTTTTTTGTACACCTGTAAAAATCTTGCTGCTGTCCCCTACTGGAATGTGAACCACACTGACCTTAACAGGAAGCTAAGGTTTTGCTTTCTAGGAAATAAAATCCTTTTAGTTTACAATAGGATAAAACAAAGGTTATCCTTGAGGTTTGAATGCTGAAAGAAGACCTTGAGAGTACTGGTTGCACATCCCAGTTCCGGTACAACTATTAGCTTACATCATATAGTGTCATTCTGGGAAAGGTTGTAGCTAAAACTCTCTCCTTTCATTCAGCACATGTAAGAAATAGTATTTATTTCTTCTGTGTTTTCTCAAATAAATCTTTTTAGAGTCTAAGCTCTTTTGTCAGTTTCATGTCAGTGTTAGCCATTATTATAACATCTTTTAGCTACTGCTATAAGAAGTTCTAACACATGATTACAGATATCTTGTCCATAAATGAGGAAGTAAAATTTGGTCACTACAGCTCATCTGCGGTTCTGAATTTATCCAGAGTAGCAACCTCTCTTTGTGGCAAAATAATGCCTTTGTACAAAGAAACATTTACTGATAATTTGGACTTCAAAAATAGATGAGAATTAGTTGATGCTTATTTCTCAGTGCTGTAGGACCTGGAAGCCAGATTAGAAATGCAGTAGGGTTTTCTTTTTTAATAAAAGTAGGTCTGTAATGAAATTATTTTCTCTGCATGATCTTCTGCAGTCCCAAAACATTTAGTCCCAAAACATTTGCAATTGTAGTCTCTCACTGAGAATAGTGTTATGTAGATAGTGATTTAAAACCATACAGCTATTTTCAGAACCTGTGGGGAAAAAAACCCAACAACTGGAGCAGAGAGGAGGAAGGATTCACAAGCACCGTATTAAGTGGCAAGAGACTAATTTGAACAGCTAAATTTTGTCCAGAACCTGAAAGGTCTATTTGCCTGAATAAATCACGGAATCCTAGACCACATATACAAGACTGAGTTTAATACTGTTTAGTGAATGAATGATAAAAATAAACATGTTTGAATAACAGATCTCTTTTAGGTGAAAACTGCATCTGACTGTACTTCAGTGCATTCAAAGCAATTCAAAATAATACTGCATTAAAAAATATTTAATAGGTCTTAAGAATATAAAAGTATTCTTTTGTATCTCAGTTGAACATTCCTAGAAAAAAAGCTCTCATGTTCTGTGGGTACTTCATAGGTCTAGAAGGCCTTTTGTAAATATTTGTGTTGACTTCTGTACTTTTCAAGGCAGCTCATTGCATTAGCAAAGGGATCTTGGACCCTTGTTGGTGCCATATCATATAAAAAATATTTTGTTTCCTTAAAAATATTCAAATCTATAATGCAAAAATGGAAATTTAGAACTTTGTTGAGCATGCAAGAAAGAATAAATGAACACATTCTTGCCTTGAAATTTAGTAACCTGAATCTGATTAGGTGTGTTGGTTAAAAGCAAAGAAACAGCAACCCACTCTTTTCTCTTAATGTTTTTCTATGAGTTTATTTGGCTAGTCAGAGACATGATATGCTGGTAGCTTTTGGATAAAAGAAACTGAAATGTTGTCCTGGGTTCAGCAGTAGCAGTCATTTTTCTCCTTCTTGGTAGCTGGTGCAGTGCTGTGTTTTGACTTTCGGCCTGGGAATAGAGCTGGTAACAATGATGTTTTGGTTTGGCCAAGGACTTTGTGAGTCTCATGCTCTGCCAGGGAGGAGAGGAAGCCGGGAGGAAGCAGGGACAGGACACCTGACCCAAGCTAGCCAAAGAGGTATTCCATACCACAGCATGTCCATACCACTGGGGGGGGGGGGGGGGGGGGGGGGCGTAACGGGGAGTTACCCGGAAGGACACGGGCTTCTGGGTCGAACTTGTTTTTCGGCAGGTGTTACCATATTCTCTTCCCTTGTTATTTTCTCTTATCGTTGTTGGTGGTGATAGCGGTGGTGATTTGTGTTGTACATTGGTTGCTGGACTGTTCTTGTCTCAACCCATGGTAGTTGCACTCTTTCGATCCTCCTCCCCATCCCTTCAGGAGTGGGGAAGGGGAGAGCCCCTGGGGGGGGGGGGGGGGGCCTCAATTGCTTCCAGCCAGGCACCACTCACTGGGAGTGAGTGAACAAGCTATCTGGCTAGGGTTTAAACCACGACAGATCTTTTTGGTGCCTAACGAGGGGTTGAGATAATGACAGATCTGTCCAGATTAATAGTCACTCATCACAATGCTGATTTATTGGTTCTCAAAGTTGTTCCTCTTGATCTCACAGTTTCAGAATGTTGTAACTTACTTGGGCTAAGGTTCTTGTCTCACTGTACTTTATGGCAATGACTTGTAATACAGATTGGGCTCCAGCAGCATGGTGGGACGGATGTGGCCGTGGACTTGTACCTGGCCGTCCGGCTGCTCTTCACCATCCTGGCCCTCGCCCTCGCCTCCGTCTTCGTGAGGCTGCGGGGAGCCGAGGGGGAGAGGCCCTGGGAGCCAGCGGCTGCTGAAGTGGACCAGGAGAGAGGCGCTGGGGACCATGTGGCGGGAGGAGTGGGGCCAAAGGCAGCAAGGGGACAGCTGCCTCTGGAGGAGGTCAGGGTGGTCAAGGAGCGGAGGGAGGCAGCTGCCAAACAGAGGGAGAAGGCGGCGGAGGAGCTGAGCCCCGTGGCAGCCGAAAGCATTCCCTGGAAGCTGCCTGCTGAGCCCAGGGAGGATGCAGGAGACCATGCAGCATTTCCCAGCAAGGCAGAAGAGGAAGAGCTGGACTCAGAAAAAGAGAAGCTGGTGGGGGGAGAGCCGGCAAGCACAGCAGCTACACCCGCCCCAGTGACAAGTGCAGCAGCATCGTTTGAGAGTTCTGAAGGTTTTGAATGGCCTTTGGGTATCCTTGGGACCTGCCTGCTGATTGTGATGGGGATCAGCATGTTGGCACACACACAGACTGTGTTTTACCCACCACCATTTTGTCTGATCTCAAAAGTTAAGCAGAGTCAGGTCTGGGTCTTGTCTGGGGGAAGACGAGGATATAGGAGGACCAGGAGATTTTCCCCAAGGCTGGACAGTCATGAGTGGCAGGGTGTGTGGGACAGTATGGGCAAGTATCTAGTCCACTGGGCCCCTCCAATGCTTTGGAAGAATTGAAGGCAGCTGTATGGAGTCCCCAGCAACAAGCTACAGAAACTGCTGAAGGGGACAGTGAATTATTTTGAGCCTGGTGGGCCCATGACATTCAGGCCATCAGGGCAGAAATGCAACATAGAGATGGACTCATGATCGAGGGGTGGATTTAGCAATGGACACTATTGCCCAGGTTATTCACAAGTGTGAACACTGCACACAGTCTCTCCTGCTCTGAAAGACTGTTACAAGAGATGGAGCCTGACATCATGGACCGGATGGACTTAGCAGTTTTATAGGGACTGGTCCATGCACTAAGATAAGAGTGATGGTATATTGAAAATGTGGTATCTGAGCATGACGTGAATGGTATGGAATAAGGGGTGGATAATGCCCTGAGTTTAGCAGTAGCAGCATTTTTCTCCTTCTTGCTAGCTGGTGCAGTGCTGTGTTTTGACTTTCAGCTCGGGAACAGAGCTGATAACAATGATGCTTTGGTTTGGTCAAGGACTTTGTGAGCCTCATGCTCTGCCAGGGAGGAGGGGAAGTCAGGAGGAAGCAGAGACAGGACACCTGACCCAAGCTGGCCAAAGAGGTATTCCATACCGCAGCACGTCATGCCCAGGATGTAACTGGGAGTTAGCTGGAAGGGCTAGGAGACCGCAGGGTTGGAGGAGGTATCAGTCTGTGCTTGGTCAGGCTGGGGGGGGGGGAGGTATCGGTTGGCTGGTGGTGAGGTGATGTTTTCTCTTCCCTTGTTATTTCCTTTATCATTATTATTATCGGTGGTAGCAGTAGTGATCTGTGTTGCACCTTAGTTACTAAAATCGCTGATATTACACTCAATTCCCTCATCTAAATTGTTGATGTATTAAATAATACTGGTCCCAGTACTGACCCTTGAGGCACTCCACTAGTTACAGGCCTCCAACTAGACTCCGCCCCATAGACTACAACTCTCTGGCTTCTCTCCTTCAGCCAGTTCACAGTCCACCTCACTACCTGATCATCCAGACCACACTTCCTCGATTTAGCTGTGAGGATGCTGTGGGAGACTGTGTCAAATGCTTTGCTGAAGTCAAGGCAGACCACATCCACCGCTCTGCCAGCATCCATCCACCATGTTATTTCCTCATAAAAGGCTAAGAGATTGGTCAAGCATGATTTCCCCTTGGTGAAGCCATGTTGACTGCCCCTCATAACCCTCTTATCCTTGATATGCCTTAAGATGGCACCAAGGATAAGGTGTTCCATCACTTTCCCAGGGATGGAGGTGAGGCTGACCGGTCTATAGTTACCCGGGTCCTCCTTCTTGCCCTTTTTGAAGACTGGAGTGACATTTGCTTTCCTCCAGTCCTCAGGCACCTCTCCTGTTTCCCAAGACTTGGTAAAGATGATGGCGAGTGGTCTAGCAATGACTTCCGCCAGCAGCACTGGCAGTTGTATCCCATCTGGACCCATAGATTTATGGATGTCCAGATTGCTCAACTGGTCTCTAACCCATTCCTCATCGCCTAAGGCAAACCGCTCCGTTGACCTGACTTCATCTAAAGTCTCCGGGGTACAGGGCTCTTCAGGACTGCCTGCAGCAGAGTAGACAGAGACAAAGAAGGCATTCAGTAACTCTGCCATCTCTGTATCTTCTGTCACCGGGGCACCCATCCCGTTCATCAGTGGGCCTACATTGCCTCTGGTGTTAGTTTTATCTGCCATGTATTTGAAAAAGCTCTTTTTGCTGTCCTTGACCCTTCTCGCCAGGTTTAATTCTAAGGAAGCCTTAGTCATCCTAGCTGCCTTCCTACATCCTCTAGCAACAGCCTTATATTCCTCCCAAGTGGCCAGCCCCTCCTTCCATGACCTGTAAACTCTCCTCTTCCACTTGAGCATACCCAGCAATTCCCTGTTTAGCCACGCAGGTCTCCTGGCCCTCTTCCTTGACTTCCTACGTGTCGGGATGCTCTGATCTTGAGCTCGGAAAAAGCAATCCTTGAATGCCAACCAACTATCTTGGGCCCCATTACCTTCGAACAGCCTTGCCCATGGGATTTCCCCTAGCAATTGCTTGAAAAGGCCAAAGTTTGCCCTACTAAAGTCCAGGGTTGCAATTCTACTTGCTAGTCTACTAGTCCTACCACACAAGATCCTGAACTCCATCATCTTGTGGTCGCTGCAACCAAGGCAGCCCTCAACCCTTACTGCTTTGACCAGACCCTCCTTGTTAGTGAGGATGAGATCCAGCAGCGCTCCTCTCCTGGTTGGCTCATCCACCATTTGCAGGAGGAAGTTATCATCCATACACTGGAGGAACCTCCTGGACTGTGGCTGGGTTGCTGAGTGGTCCTTCCAGCAAACATCAGGGAAGTTAAAATCCCCCACGACGACCACGGCCTGTGACTGTGAGGCCGCTCTCAGCTGCATGTAGAAGGCCTCGTCAACTTCCTCACCCTGATCTGGTGGTCTGTAACAGACACCCACAGCAGTATCGCCCCTGCCAGCCTGCCCCTTAATTCTCACCCACAGACTCTCAACTCGCTCGTCATCTGTCCCTGAACAGAACTCAGTGCATTGTAGTTGCTCCCGTACATAAAGAGCAACCCCACCACCCTGCCGGGCTGGCCTGTCTTTCCTGAAAAGGACATAGCCCTCCATGACTATATTCCAGTCATGTGAGCTGTCCCACCACGTCTCTGTAATTGCCACCAGATCATAGTCTCCTGACTTAACACAGGTTTCCAACTCCTCCTGCTTATTTCCCATGATGCATGCATTGGTGTACAGACATTTCAGGGAGCGAGCTGAGCACACCGATTTCACCCTAGGATTATAGGAGGCCTCCCAGTCTTCAACAATTCTGGAGGGCTGCCCCACTGGGGCAAGCCCAGCTACAACCCCATCCCCCTTCCAATCTAGTTTAAAGCTCTCCAAATGAGCCCTGCTAATTCGTGCCCCAGCATCCTTTTGCCTCTGTGAGATAAACCTTACCCACTTGTCATTGTCCAGACTGGTGTCCTATAAAACCAGCTGTTATCAAAGAATCCAAAGCCCTGCCTGCAGCACCAGTCTCGAAGCCAATTGTTCATGAACTGAATCTTCCCATTCCTTCCCACATCATCCGTGGAAGATGGAAGTAGTGAGGAGAAGATCACTTGAGCCCCAGACTCTTTCCCCATCCGCCCCAAGGCCCTGTAGTCTTTCTTCATCCCCCTCAGACTGCGGGAAGCAGCTTCCCCCTCGCCTGTCTGGAAGACCAGCAGCGGGTAGTAGTCTGTCGGGTGCACCAGGCTGGGGAGCACCCTAGTGATATCCCTGATCCGGGCTCCAGGCAGACTACACACTTCCCCATGATGAGGGTCAACTCTGCATATCAGGCCCTCTGTTCCTCTCAGAAGGGAATCGCCTGCTACGATGACCCTTCTTTCTTTCTTATCAGAGGCAGTCTTGAGGTGCAAAGTCGACCGCCTTTTCCTATGTGGCCTTGTAGGCTGGCCTTGAACCACATTCTCACCTACCTCTCCTTCAGGATCCAGGGCCTCGAACCTATTACGGAGGGACACCTGGGGAAGCAGGGCAGGAAGGGGGGAGGGTTTCCCACAACGCCGAACTAGAACTCGCTTCCAACCCTCGTCGTCTTTTTGGTCCCCTACCTCTGTGCAACAGCTACAGGGCAGGGGCTGTCTCGGGCCATTCCCCTCTGACTGAGAGGGCAGGGGGTCCTTCCCCTTTTGGGGGGTATCTCCCTGGAACTGTTCCGGCTGGCACGCCAGGGAGTTACTCCACCAGTCGATCTCCCTTTCACACTCCCTGATGGTCCTCAGCGTCTCGACCTCCTCCTTAAGTCTTGCCACCAGGCTAAGCAGATCTTCTACCTGCTCACACCTCACGCAGGTGGAACGCTGTCCTCCCTCCCCCGGCAGCAGCAGGCTCTGGCACTCCCTGCATCCAGAGACCTGAACAGCCACGGTTTGGGACGGGGTCTCTGTCTGAGTTGCTGCAGTCATCTTACTGCAAGCCCTCCTCCTTCTGGAGGCGACCATATTGGTCCGCAGTCTGGGACACAAGCAACAGGGTCAGCAACACGACCTGCTTGTTCCTCACTGCCCTCTCAGAGGCTCTTTCAAGGCAAGCGGCAGGGGAGTGGTCACCGTCACCGTGGGAACGCCCCCTGCCATGTCAGCCGCTCTCTCGCAAGGGCTGCTGGGGCTTCGGGGATCGGGAGATGTCGGGAATCGCGATGTCTCTGTGCTCTCCCCTCTGATTTTCCTAATCTCCGTTGACCCTCGCGGTCGCTGAAGCGTGCCGGCTGTGGCTCTAGCTAGGCTAGCTCCGATCAGCTGACTGAATCAGCTGACTCTCTGGTAGTGAAAGTTAATTTCTCCAAAAATAATACTCCTATGTTATAGAAATACTGGTATTTCCTGGTTAAAAATAAATAAATAAATAAAAGCCTGGTGGTTTATTTGTTTTGAGTTTGCTTTTTTTTCCTGTCTTCAAGTCCTATGCTATTTTAAGTCAAATTCTAGAGACATGTTGTTCAACTTCACTGCACAGTTCCTGTTAGGCAATATTTGTTTGACTGGTGACAGATTCTTAAACCAGTTCGCTTTTAACTCTCTCAAAAATGTACCTGATTTGATTTTAAAGGAGCTAAGGTTGAGACTTTTCTGCTTCAGAATATGTGTATGTATACTGAGTTGTGAAGTATTAGAACTGTTCTAGCTTGCTTTTAAGAAAGCTAGACACAGTCTCTAAGCTCCGAATTTAGTGCTTTAAATTAATGTAGTCTGATCCAAAACAGCTTTTGAATTTTGCAATCCATAAAAAAAAATTATCTGTAGAACTTTTTTTTTGAAACCAGAACAAAAACATGACACTTTCACTTACATCTAAATTAGAATGTTTTCCTCCTGTTTATCTGTATACTTTATTCATCAGTTGAGAGTTCTATGTTATTCTTTTGTATTGAAAAGCAACTCTGTGAGTTCATAACTCTGACAAAGGAAGTCATTGACTAAGACCTTTGAAAATGAAACTTCTTATTTATGAGGGGGACACTGGTTATAGCCACGCAGCAATGTAAGCAAACCTCAGAGAAAGCCACAAAGAGGCATTTGAAAGAACATTTAAGAACAAGTGATAACAATTCACTAGTTATGCTCAATTTTTTTCTAACACAAAGAAACACAGACAGGGCTTCTAATTGTTTTTGTTGTTGTTGTTTCTCATGCCGCATGTGCTTGTCCTATTTGTTAAAGTAGAAAGATCATGTTAATTAGTATGGAATTATGCCAGAAAGATTAATTAAATAAATAAGTAGTAGGTCCCTTGGACAATTCTAAGGGAATGTAGGAAAATTTACATATATGATTAGAGAGAACTGACTTCCAGTTAAAAATGACTCACCTATGCATATGGTATCTAACAGACTATCAAGAGGACATAACTGTGGACTGCACAGTCACACTTAGTGTGACTTTTGTGGCAAAGCCACCATAGGTAGACACGGGAGGGTAAAATGTGGAAAATTATATACTGAACATAATAATCACAAAAGTCCTTTAGGAAATGGTACCCATGAATAAATAAAGGTTATTCGAGAGATCTCAGGCAGCAGACAGGCATTCCATACAATGTATTTAGTCATAAATATATCACTGATGTGGAATTCACAAGACAATATTATGACTTGTTTACCTTTTCCAGACAAAATCTAGGAAAGCTGCAGCTCAGTGTTTTGAGTAGTCATAAATAAGCATTCCCCTAACTCTTTGTTTTTACCTATCTTGAGTGATAGTAAACAGCTCTTTCTTCCAGCATAGGATTATTCTAAATTCAACCTCAAAATCAATCCAAATGCCTCAATTAATCAACATTATATATTATCAACCTGATTGCAATCATCTATCAAAGATCATTTCCTCCTGCAATTTATAAAGTACATAATCAGTGCAACAAACCAAGTCTACACTAGCTGATAATTGTGTGCTAAATAAAATAGCAAAATTGTCCAATGGACAAAAATAGTCTGGCAATTACTAGGCCTCCCACATATGTGTTATGCTTTTCACAAACTCATGTGACAGCCTTACTTACACATGCAACTTCTTTTTTTACTTGGTAACTGTATCTTAGTATAAAGTTGTGCATCTTCCTGGTTGAGAAAGTTTATGTCAGAAATAACTGATTTGCTGAAGATTCCTAGAGAACCTTCATGTTTCTTGACTGCTCCTTAATGTACAGGCACCAGTCTTGTCCTTATCTGACTGTGCTGCCTTTGTCATCAGCCAGAATATGTCCTTTTAGTTTGTTATCAACTAGGAAAATTAAGCAACCCAGGATAGGAGTACTGAGAAACAGCACTTTTATTTCAAATTCATTTCAAATGTGAACATGCTAGGCATACAGAAGGAAAAGAAATCATTCACTAGTGATTCCTTGAGTGTTTCTGTTAGGTTGGGTTTTCCACAGTTCTCCAGATTGCATGTCTGGGCTTTGACTCACTAAGTCAGAAGGCATCATACATTTTCTGTAAACAGTGGTTTTTGGCTGGAGTTGTCTCAATTTCAGCAGCATATTACAGAAATACAACAAATCACTGTAGAGTTGTCTAAATGTTTATAATTAGCTGGCAAATGTAATCAGCATATTACTATGAAACACCTTGTGTTACTTCTTAAGAGTCTGATAATGAATTTTAGGCAGACTGTAGCCCAGTCATGGAGGAAAAATATCTCCAACTTTTTGTCTTAAGTTTCTTCAGTGTGAAAGAAGAGTTAATGCACTGTTTTTACCCACCAGGAGGCAGAAATAGATACATCTATGCTAACTCTTTGTCATATGCTGATGTTTAATTCACAACTGCAAAGAAGCTTTAGCTATTTAATATCAAAATTGTTAACTTGTGAGCTGGCAGTTGAGTGCAGGTAACACTAAAAATCAGGCAAGGTTAAATCAAAAGCTATCATCCAGCTTATAAGTCAGAAAAAGGGAAAAAGTCATAACAAAAGTGTCCCATTGTCAAGAGAAGCAGAATGTAGTTAAAGAAACCAAGATTTGAAGTAGATAATTTCCAAAGTATAAAAAGCCACTAAAGTTCATCTTGATGACGCAAGACCTTGAGCCTACAAGAAATTGGTAGAGGGACTTATTACAAGGGCAGGTAGGCACAGGACAAGGGGAAATTATTTTAAACTGACAGAGGGGAGATTGAGATGAGACATTAGGAAGAAGCTCCTCCCTGTGAGAGCTGTGAGGCACTGGCACAGGTTGCCCAGAGAAGCTGTGGCTGCCCCATTCCTGGTAGTGTTCAAGGCTGGGTTGAACAGTGCTTGGAGCAGCCTGGTCTAGTGGAAGGTGTTCCTGCTTGTGGCATGGGAGTGGAACTGGATGAACTTTAAGGTCCTTTCCAAGCCAAACCATTCTATTCTGTGATTCTATCTCCAACCCCGAAACGGCATTATGCAAGTTTTGAAATCCTGAATGAGGTTTGTCAGTGCTCAGCTGTAAGACTCCCCCAGCTTACACATACATAACTTAGGACTTAAGCCCCTGTTGTCTGACATAGACTATTGGAACATCTTGTAGTTTTATAACCATGACTCTTGGTTTATGGTTTTTCAGATGTTTCCTTTTCATGCTCTTCAGATTGCATAATGAAGCACACTACTGCACTCATCCTCCAGTTCAAAGAGAAATGATTTGTGTAAGAAGTACATGAAGTCCTATCTCAGTCTACACTGAAATTAATAAAAAAGCCAGACAAGCCTTCACATAATTAAGTATTCAAAGACTGAACATGCATTTTTCCATCGTCTTTTGTTAACACTGCTGGGTTTTAATTGATCCTTTCCAATTTTCAAAGGAATGAATCAGCTTAAATATGTGAGGTACGCTTTATGATATTTGGAATTTTAGTAGACTTGGCTTTCAGAAACATGAAGCAATGAATTAAGATCTAGAAAATACCATTTCATTAGGAAGAATTTGGAACTGCCTCTCTGAGTAATGACATTTCAAACACTATGGGTCCAGAATCATTACCAAATTCAGACTAAACAGGTTTTTATTTTTACCTGAAGGTATTAAAGCCCTTTAAAAGGCCAAACATTTGTTAAAGCAACTTACAATGTGGATATTTTATAGCCATGAAACAAATGCTGAAGCCAAGGGAAGCAGTCAAAATCTTCAGTCTAAACTTTTCAAATTTAGAAAAGTTTGGAATTTAAATTCATATGAAAGCATTGAATAGTGAAGTATGATTTTCTGAAACATTAAACATCCATAGATACATTTAAAAAATTGTAAAATTAAATTGTTTATTCATATATATTTAGGTGAGTGAATGTAAATAGCTTGGTCTCAGTGAATTGCTTAAGACACATAGTGAATTAGTGACAGATGAGAAAATAGAATGCAGGTGCCTCAGGCATTCATTTATTTTCCTGTGTTAAATAAAAGCACCTTTTTGCTTGACATAGCAATGAATTTTAATTTTTTTAAGTCCTGGTTTTAGCTTACCGTGAGGCATCTAGTGGAGGCAAAATGAGCAGCTCACTTCTGTTGTTCTGAACTAACCTGGGAGGAAGGAATCAAGCAAGATTAAAGAAGTTGTGTGTTCTCATTTGCATAAATGTATGCCCATTAGAAAACTATGAAAGAGTAAATAAGATATCTAAGAATCGATTAGATTTATAGCACAGAAAAAAAATAATTATAGCAGCTCATGACTTCCTTTCAGACAGTACTTATGAGAATAAAGGAGTAAATACTACATCAAGGAAATTGAAGAGCCAAATGAGGAGAACAGGCTTTATTGGGACAGCCGTTTCCCAGGATACACAAATAGGTATGAGTGAGAGAGTGATACACAGGACTCCATCCAGTCATCAGAAACAGAAGGTACAAAAAAGTGTGCTAAAAAGGATTTCGTTCTTTCGCAGTTCTAAGCATGGACAAGGCCTATCACAAGGATAAAATTAAATAACATTCCTGACTTTGTAATTAAGCCTGAAACGGAAATATTTTCTAGAAATTTTGCATCTTGTAAAATATGAGATTCTAGAACAAGATGACAGTGAGCTTTGTTTGGTTGGTTACCACTGTCACAGGAGGAACAGAAATACCTGCTATAGCTGTCAGCTGGAGTTACAGTAGCACCCACTTGTCACTCCAGGCCAAGTGTCTCTCACACAAGAAAAGCTTATAATCCTTTTTCTTGTCACTTCTCCCTTTGAGTTTCTTTGCCAAAACTGTATTAATCTCTCCATGAGATTTCCAGATCACCACACTCATATCCTATGGTTTTCTCCCAAACATACAAATAAGTTGAATTGGAATTTCTACATATATGCAAAGATGATGAGCTCATCCATTATCTCCAAAGGGTCCTTCAGTGCTGAACAAGTGTGTAGCTACCAAAATCATGACGGAAGACATGGGAATTCTCCACCATAACATGTACTCAGGTTGTGCTTAGACCATCATACTTCCAGCCTTTCTTTCTCTTGCTACATGGCCTCCCTTGAGCAGAGAGTGAACCACAGTAGCTCTGTCTTGAGAAGGATGGGCATAGAAAACCAAGCGTGGACTGCTTATACTGAGCTTTATTGCTGCCTTATTTTCTCTCAAACTGACTTGATATCCTTTGGCATTTGCCACAGGGTGTATGAACACTGGCTCAGGAGTGTTATGTCATTGGTTTCTTACCATCATAGAAATCAGAGGTAAAGATCCTTTAAGGTATCTAATCATCCTTCAATACCAGAGAGCTGGAAGGATATTCCTGGGACACACTTACCAATCTTTTATGTAGTCTAGTTCTACATATATCACATTTATCTCAGGAAGTTAACAGAATCGCTGTTATGGAATTTTATTCTTAGTGTTCAGTCTTAAATTTCTTCGCTTAATATCACCCCATATGTTTACCTAATGAGCTTGATAAGCTATAAAGAGAGAAAGGCCACTTGCTGGCCTAGCAAGTTTTTGGAATACTCTTTCAGCTCCATCACAGATACTGTACCATTGTTCTTAGCTCTTGTGACATATGCAGTAATTCAAGAATATTTCATTTTCACTGACAGAGTGAATCCAATATATTTGTAATATAGAATCACAGAATCATAGAATCATCTGGGTTGGAAAAGGTCTTTAAGATCATCAAGCCCATCAAGCACTGCCAAGGCCACCATTAAACCATGTCACTGAGGGCCTCGTCTACACAGTTTGTGAACACTTCCAGGGACGGTGACTCCACCACTGCCCTGGGCATGATGTTCCAATGCCTGACCAAACTCTCCAGGAAGAAACTCTTCCTGGTATCCAATCTAAACCTCCCCTGGTGCAGCCTGAGGCCATTTCCTCTTGTCCTATCACTTGGTCCTTGGGAGAAGAGACCAGCTACCTCCTGGATCCATCCTCCTTTCAGGTAGTTGTTGAGAGTGTTAAGGTCCCCCCTAAGCCTTCCTTCTCTTCTCCAGACTAAACCTTTCTAGGTCTCTCAGCCGTTCCCCATCACACTTGTGCTCCAGACCCTTCACCAGCTCCATTGCCTTTCTCTGGACCTGCTCCAGCACCTCAATATCTCTCTTGTAGTGAGGTTAAACATGAAAGTGATTTGAACAGAGACAAGTTAACTACAAATAGGACAAAGCAATTTCTTTTTTATAATGTTCATGAGGTTTTAATGATTAGCAACAGCCTAAGGATTTAGTATATGCATTGAACTCCCCATGTCAAATTGAGTTTATTTAAATTTTATCAGCAGTAGTACCAACGGCAATATATCTGAAGATCTCAAAAATCCAGTTACGATCTGAATCCCTTCACTTACTTCCTCTTCCCCACCACCGGGTAACTATGACATGGCATTGGGTATTTTCCTCCCGATTCTCCTGTTTTCTTCTTAACATATAGCTACATGTACGTAATCTGCCCATAAATTCTTAATACAGGGTACTTGATTCAGATTTGGACACTGTAAAATAAATATTACATTTAGTAGAAAAAGCCTTGAGAAAGGGGTACTTTTACCTCTCAGGATCATTTACAACAAATGCTTAGTGTTCCCACAAAAATCAGCAACATGAATCCATTAAGCTTTCTTTTCCCACACCTATACCAAAATTCCCTTCAAGATTAGACTCAGATTAGTAAATTAAATACTGTGAAGAAGCATGAATATAGTCATCTCTTCTTTTATCAGGAGAAAACCATCCATTACAAAAGCAAGTCAAATAATTTAGATCAGAAAAAATATTATTGTGACTGTATGTCATTTAAAAATAGTCAAGAATAAGCTGTGCTGTGAAAGATGTGTGAAAGATAGAATTTTGTGTGCTGTCACCAGCAGCAATCACAAGGTGATGGTTCAGGAAAAGATATGAAAAGACTGTAACTGGTTTTCCATATCTTGCTAGCTCACAGAAATATGGATCATATGGATTTTTCTGAAGAGGCATGTCATATCCCTATCAATGTATCTTTGCGTGTGATAATCCCTACATACTTCTCTTCAGTAGTCTAATTTTTTTTAATCTGTTCATATAATTGTAAACATAATTTGTGTCAGCTAGTTGCAGTAATCTCTATTGCATATTGTAGATGAAAAAAAATCTATAAATCTCTTAAATATTAAACTTCTATGCTTGCATCTTCCTCTGAGTAGTTTCTGTGTTGGGAGAAGCATTTATCCTTTATCCAAGGTGTTCATGACTAGTCTCCCTCCCTTCTCATTTATTTTTCAAAGCTAAATATCTCTTATGTCAATCACAAGCCTTTACATAAGTTCATCATTTTCCTGATCTTTTCCATACCTTCCTGGCTCTATTATTTCTATTTTGAAAGAAATGGATTTTGCTTCATTTAGTGGTACAGTTACACTGTTTAGTTGTCAATTCCTTTGCTAATAATTGCTGATGTTCTATTTGGGTTTGACCCAAATAGAACATTTATTTTGACCATTTCTGAATTTTCAGCCAATGACCAAATCAATATCTTAAACAATGAAAAAAATATATCTATTTTAGATCTTCACAGGATTGTTTCACCTGTGTGTCTTATTTTGCATTTATTGACACTGAACTTCATTTGCCATTTCATTGCTTAGTCAGTCAGTAAAATACTAACTCATGACAGTTAGTTTTAGTTTTGGCTAGTCTGAATCATTTCATGTCATCAGGATAATTTGTCGATTCACTATTAGACACTTTTACCATGATGTATGCAAATATACAGAGCCAAACCCCAGCACGTTGCCATGATTTGTCCCTCTCTGGTATGACCAGGATGACAACACACCTTGTTTAAGTGTTTTACTAATTTTTCTGGATTTTGCACTTGTTCAGTGGTGAAGTTCCAAAGCATTGGAGGGGCCCACTGGTCTAGATACTTGCCCATACTATCCCACACACCATGAAACTCATGACTCTCCAGCCCCGGGGAAAATCTCTTGGTCCTCCTATGTTGCCGTCTAACCCTAGACAAGGCCCAAACCGGACGCTACTTAACTTTCAAGATCAGACAAAATGGTCATGGGTAAATCACACTATTGTGATTTACATTGGGATGAGTGACTATTAATCTGAAACAGTGAATGCTTATCACAAATTCAATGAGGCACACCCTGTCAGATCTGTCTTTATCTCAACCCTTTGTGCCCCACCTTGGGTGCCACAAAGAACTGTCATGTTTTAAGCCCAGCCTGTAGCTCAGAACCATGCAGCCACTCACTCACTCCCTCCCCCCTTCCTCCCGCCCCGCTCCTGAAGGGATGAGGAGGAGAATTGAAAGACTAGAACTCCCATAGGCTGAGATAAGAACAGTCCAGTAACTAAGGTATAACACAAAACCACTGCTGCTACCACCAGTAATAATAATGATAAGGGAAATAACAAGGGAAGAGTATATAACCACTCACGACCTGCCAACCGATACCCAGCCTGACCTGAGCAGTGATCTAGCCCTTCGGGGTAACTGCCCCCAGTTTCTATACTGGGCATGATATGATGTGGTATGGAATACCTCTTTGGTTAGTTTGGGTCAGGTGTCCTGTCTCTGCTTCCTTCCAGCTTCCCATCCTCCCTCAGAAAGTCTTTGGTCAGAGTAAACATTACTTAGCCTAACATTACTTAGCAACAACTAAAAACATTGGTGTTATCAGCATTGTTCCCAGGCTGAAAGTCAAAAACACAGCACTGCACCAGCTGCTAAGGAGAAAAACGACTACTACTACTGAAGCCAGGACAGTAAAGTCAAGTAAACTGAAATAGGCTTTGTTTTCTGGAATCTCTAGAACATTAAAAAATTTAAATCCACATGAGAATACACAATTGCCATGTGTATTGTAGCTTGTAATAAATCAGAGAAGAAAGACCCATAGCTATTAAGTGCAGATTCATTTACTTGATTAACTAAAACTCAATTATTTTAAAAAGAAAAGAAAAAAGACAGACTTAACGCTCTTAAAAGCTTATGCTTCAAAAAATAACAGAGGTATAACCAGGTATGAAAAAAAATCTCACTTTTACTTATTTTTTTTAAAAATGAAAAATGTAAAAACCTAAGTGACAAGGCTTTTTTACGTAAAAAACATAACAAACAAGCAAATACCTAAAAAACAAACAAAACCCCACACAAACCCACAAAGCACTTACATGGTTTTCCCAGTGCCTTTTGCTTTGCCCCGATGAAGTTTTGCAAGTGCTTAGTTTCTTATCCCTCAGTTCCTTGTATACCTAAATCTAAGAATGGTATTGTGAAATTTCATTATGCAACATCGTTATCTTTTCATAATGTGCTGTGCAGCTACTTTTTGTACAAAAGAATATTATAGCAGTTTTGTATACTGTCAGAAATACAGGGCAGGAACCCTTTTCTTGTCAAAGTTACATAAGGAACTTCATCCCTATTAAAGCTGATCTCTTCATGTCCTTTGCTGATCAGGTTTTGGCAGGACACCTTGAAATAACTGGCAACCTATTGGACAGTTACCATTTCAGAAGTGATAATTTTCTTTTCAGATGAGGTACAGCATTAGATATGTATTTCCTTTGTTACAGCAGATGTAGAACTTAGCAGCCAAATGATCAATATACACCTAGGCTTTGCCCTTCTACAAATGTTCTAGTTATCAAACATATGGTCTGATGTTACAAGTGTTGCTTAAATGTTGTAAATGAAGTCAGCTGTGCAAGAATACTGAAGCCAGGGAGGACTCCACTCTGTTTTATACTGTAGGATTTGCAAAATGCTCTCTGTTGAGCTAGTAAAGACATTACCATCATGTTTCAGAGGATGCCAGGTAGATGTTATTTTATGCAATGCCCATTTTAAATAACAGTAGAAGATATATGGGCAGGGAAAAGGCACTAAAGGCTTTAACGCAACCATGAGATTGGTGTAGTTCCAAAGGAACTATAAATACAGATTCTCAAAATGTTTTGAAAAATATTTAACTTTTAGAAAACCCTGTAAGAAAGTTACAGGTTATATTGCAGCCGCTTTTTCTCCTACAGAGAAAAAGACTCCTCGATTAAGACCTAATGCACATCAATAATTTTATAAGGTAGAATATTAAGGAAAAATTTCTACCCTATTCCAGCAACAGAAAAAGGTGAGATTGTTCTATCATTCCTAAAATGGGAAGCAGACAATTTGAAATTTCATAGACTCATAGAATAGTTTGGGTTGGAAGGGACCTTCAAATTCCTCTAGTCCAACCTCCCTGCAATGAACAGGGACTAGATCAGGTTGCCTAGAAGCACACCCAGCTCGACCTTGAACATCTCCAGGGATGGGACATCCACCACCTCTCTGGGCAACCTGTGCCAGTGTTTCACCACCCTCATTGTAAAGAATATTTTCCTCACATCCAGCCTGAATTTCCTCTCTTTTACTTTAAAACCATCACCGCTCATCCTATCTCAACAGGTCGTGATACAAAAATTTCTCCCCATCTTTCTTACAAGCATTTTTTTAAGAACTGAAAGGCTGCAATAATGTCTTCCCAGAGTCTTCTCTTCTCCAGGCTGAACAGCCCCAACTTGCACCATAAACTTGGAGACAAAAAAAAAACAAAAAATGAACAAAACCCAGAAATAAAACCCCCTAAAAGAGCAGACAAAAAATAAAGAAGTGTTATTGTAAAAAACATGATACTGCAGTACAGAAGTATTTCAACATAATGAAATAACATTTTAAAAATTTTTTGGTTTGGGGAATGCGAAGTGCTAACAAGACATACAGAAAACCTGTATTTTTCTCACATCTGTGAAAGTCTATCACCTTTGAGAATCCTGTATACTTTTTAAAGACAGATTTTAGTGAGAGATCCTGTCATAAATCCTATTAACAGCTCTGTTTGAAATACTTTGGTGGCAGGTGCGTTGTACTATCATAAACACAAAGGTATGAAATGGGTTCTGAATATGTGCTAAGATATAGTTACAGCAAACTTCCTGTATCCTGACTCCACACATTAAAAAATTCATATTGTGTTAATTTTCAGGATCCTGGAATGTAATATTTGAGCATGTGCTGAGAGTTCTCAGTTCTTGAGAAAGGTGTTAATTGCTTTATGGGGTTGGGTTACATAACCTTGTGAATCTGAGGTATAAATCTAAGGTAGGATTCTATAAACAACCCTTAGTCACATATCATCATCATCATCATGGCTTGACTTCATGAACGAAGATTTGGGAAGGGCTTTACCCACGCTTACTACAGGCACGCTGATGACTAAAAAGGCCAATGTGAGATAGGCAAATCCGGCTGCAAAAAGCACAGTGAAAGGTCTCCTTGGGTGGTATAGGCGGGGCACAATTCTTTCTACATTGTGTTTTCTCCTCGAGACTAGCTCTGCATGCATTCTCAAAGGAGTCAACGGCATTATGTATGGTGTGTCTCCAAGTCTCCCGATTGGAGGCCAAGGTGGACCACTGATGGTAGTCAATATGGCCAAGGCTAAGGTATTGTTTCAGGGAGTCCTTATTATATCTCTTCTTTGGGGCACTTCTCTTGCAGCTACAGGTGGCGAGTTCACCGTAAAACACAATCTTAGGGAGGTGGTGATCCTTCATCCTAGAGACGTGCCCTGCCCAGCGCAGCTGCAATTTTAGCAATATGGCCTTGATGCTGGTGACCCCTGCCTGTTCAAGAACAGTAATATTTGACACATAGTCCAATGGATGTTTAGAATTGTACAGAGGCAGCGCTGATGAAAGAGTTCGAGGAGTCAAAGGTGATGGCGGTAGATAACCCATGATTCAGACCCATATAAAAGAGTAGACAGTACAATGGCTCTATAGACACTGATCTTTGTACTTTTCTTCAGGTGTTTATTACACCAGACTCTTTTATGGAGTTTTCTGAAGGCTCTATATGCCTTTGCTATTCTGTTGTCTTATCTCTTTGTTGATCGTGGCATCAACAAAGGAGGAAATAATGCTTCCCAGATAGCTGAACTGATGAACTGACTTAAGCTCTGACTCACCAGTGGTAATGTGGGGATGACTGTAATCTTCTTGTGGTGCAGGTTGGTAGAGAACTACTGTCTTCTTCAAGCTGACCTTCAGCCCAAACAGCTCAGCCGCCTCCGCAAAGCAAGATGTTAAACGCTGCAGAGCTGCTTCTGTGTGGGCAGCAAGGGTGGCATTATCAGCAAAAAAGCAGTGCACAGACAAGATGATTTAGGGTCTTAGTGTGAGCCTTCAGTCACCTTAGATTGAAGAGGCTACCATTAGTACAATATCAAATATAAATGCCGTTTTGGTTTTCGAGATCTACCAAAGCCCTTTGGAACATCATGCTGAAGAAGATTGTGAATAAAGTTGGTGCGAGAATGCAACCATGTTTCACACCATTGGTTATTGGGAAAGGGTCAGAGAGTGCATCGCCATATCTGACTTGGCCTTGCTGATCCTCATGAAACAGAATAATCATTTTGAGGAACTTGGGGGGACAACCTAATTGTTCCAAGATCAGCCACAGGCCTTTTCTGCTCACAGTGTCAAAAGCTTTGGTGAGGTCAACGAAAGTTACATAGAGCCCCTTATTCTGTTCTCTACACTTTTCTTGCAGTTTTCTAAGAACAAATACCATGTCTGTGGTACTTCTATTTGCTCTGAAACCACACTGACTTTCAGGTAGAAGTTCTTCTGCGATAGCGGGTACTAATCTGTTCAATAGTATTCTTGCAAGAATTTTTCCAGCAATGGAGAGCAGAGTTATACCTCAGTAGCTTGAGCAGTCTGATTTTACACCTTTTTTCGTATACAGAGTGATGATGATTGCATCACGAAAATCTGATGGTAATTTACCTTGTTCCCAACAAGCGCACAACTAGCTCATGAAATTTAGCATGAAGTGCTTGGCCTCTGTGCTTCCAGTTTTCAGGCGGGACTCTGTCAACCCCAGCTGCCTTGCCAGCTTTCACCTGCTGTGTAGCCTTAAGAGTCTCTTCCATGGCAGGGGCTAAATCCAATTCATTTCTCACCAGTTGTAGAATGTGCTGAATTCCTTCTTCTTGGACTACACGGTTAGCACTAAAGAGTGTCTGCAAATGTTCAGACCAACAATTCAGGATGGAGATTTTATCTGTAAGAAGCGTTTGGCCATCTGCACTAAGGAGCTTTGAACCTGAAATGTGGGTCCATACACTACCTTCAGAGCCTCATAGAATCCTCTGTGGTCACCCAGATCTGCACATAATTGAGTCTTTTCTGCTAGGTTGAGCCACCACTTGGTCCGGATGTCTCAAAGTTTCTGCTGGAGTTTGCTACACGCAAGACGAAAGGCTGCTTTTCTTACGTGTCAAAGTGGCTGAGCAAGGTGTGCTTGATGAGCAGATCTCTTCTTTGTCAGCAATTCCTGGACCTCCTGGTTGCTATTGTCAAACCAGTCTTTGTTTTTCTTTAAGGAGAACCTAATGGATTCTATGGAGGATTGCAAGATGCTATTTTTAATATGTTGTCAAAGCGCTTCAGGAGAAGAATCTATAAGCTTGTCTGCAAGCCTAGTTTGAAGGTTAGCCTGAAAGCTGTCCCTCACTGCAGCTATTTGGAGATTATTAACATTGAGCCTCCTCCTCAGAATGCCGCCCCTCTCAGATTTGGGCTTGAAGTGGAAATTAAGTTTGCAATGCACAAGGCGGTGGTCTGTTTGACATTCTGCACTAGGCATCACTCGGGTGTGACAGACATCATGAATATTTCTCTGGCGCACTAAGACATAATCAATAAGGTGCCAATGTTTAGATCGAGGATGCATCCAGGTTGTCTTCCGTCTGTCCTTCTGCTGGAAAATAGTGTTGGTGATGGTAAGCTGTTGCTCTGCACAGAACTCTAGTAAGAGGCGACCGTTATCATTGCAGCTGCCAACACTGTGCTTGCCTAGTACTCCTTTCCAGGCTTCAAAGTTCTTACCTACTCGGGCATTGAAGTCACCAAAGATTATGGACTGAGTGAACAGTAAGGCATTAGGCCTGTGCATTTGTAACAATTTTAGAAACTCATTTTATGTACTTTCATATAAGAAAGTAAATCTAAAAAAACAAATTAATTGAACAGCAGCAGTGGCAAAACAACAAAATCGTGGTATACTATTTATAGATTAATAAAGCAATAGGGAAAGCAAGAACATACACCAATAACGCCTATGGTTGTTATTGTTCACCAAACTACATTAAGAATAGACTCAGACAGCTTGAACAGACAATTTTAAGAGCAGATATTTGTATTCTTAATCAGATATTTACATGCAGAGTTACAATACATTAAAAATAAATGATCTTTAAGAGACATAGCTATCAAATACATGCAAAATCACCTATGTATACTTAGTCTTCATGTTCTTCCTCTCAAAAGAGTTGAGGTATCTTCTTTCCTTCACTCTTAATTTGCCTCTTTTATTCAGCGTTAAGTTTTATAAATGCCTGCATTTATTCATATGAGAACAATAAATTACTCAAACGTGTAAAAGTAAAAATCTTCAGCAAATGGACTGCCTTTAGATATTTCTAAATAACCCAGGTAGCATAGGGCTACTCATGGTTCACTAGGCCTACACAAATATTGAATAAGAGCAAACAAACACTCAAGTGCTAACAGCCATTTTATCTTAACATGAAAAAAAGTGTTAACTTCTAATGCAGTTGCTAATAGTGTCTACTATGAAGCGTGGTGGTATTTGAGTTTGGAAGCTCAAATAAGACAAAAACATTGCTCTGTTAAAAAGCAAATAAATAGGTGTTCTTTTAGAAATAAATTGAAATATACCATAAAACTGCATAATGGATATAATCACTTTCTTGCTGTGATTAGGCTGTTGCATTTTTCCTGGTTAATAAAAACTGAGATTCAAATGTTTTAAGAAAAGAAAAGAAAAAAAAAGAGAAGCAGCATTTTCATCCTTGCCTTGACAAGGTTTTGAGGTCTAATTGAATTTTGCATTCATTTACAATTAGTTTGCTTTGTTTACATTCTGATAGCATTAGCAAACTTATTAAAAAGGAGATACAAACAAAATTTGTGCCAATTGCACATGAAAATAATTAGATTTTATTCATCCAAGAATTCATGCAATCAATTTAATTATTGTTATTCTCATTTCAGATATCTCATTATTCTTCACACTAATTAATCACAACCAATAATGAGTATTTTTGAAATGGGACTTTTTACTTACCCAGAATGGAAAATTCTTAAAAAAGCCATGATATCCACTTCAGGGAAACAAACAGGTTCTAAAAATTAATATATTTTTATTTTCTTAGAAAAGATGTGAAACAGCAGCTTTCTTGGTTTAAAATGAGAAACTAAATTACAGCAGCATTCTTGGTTTAAAATGAGAAACTAAAAATATTTCCTTATGGGAGATTTACAGTATTGTCTACAGTTATAGACTTAACTTACAGAAGAATAGAGCTCATGATTTTTACTTTTTATTCCAGTACAGACTGAATTTGGGAAGCACTATTTGCTTCCTTGAATATGCCATTATTCAGCAAGGATAAGCACACATCAAAATGGAGTATTAACAAATACTGCAAATAAACATAGTGTTATGCAATGGTCTTTACTGAATGACAGTAGTAGATTTTGGAGGTTGTCTTCCTCTTGTGTTCCATCCGGAAGTACATCCCCTATTTTATAGTGTTACATAAAGAAAACATACTAAATGCGACAGTCTAGCAAATAGGGTCCTCCCTCGCAGAGATATGAGGGAGGACATCTCTGCCCTCCCTTACAGAGATGTAAAAGAAAACACTTGAAAATGAAGGCGTTATTTCTGATGTGGTAAAATGCACAGAAGTATTCGAAGATATGCTAATCCCAAACACATTTGGCTTTTAACTGAGGAGAACAAGGGAATGGAGATGATAAAGACAAATTGGTTAGGGAAACTAATAAAGATCATGGACTATTTCTGATGGACAAGAATGGGACAGTTGTGGAGGTCGGAGAAATAATAACGGAGAGAATGATGTCAGAAAACAAAACAAAAAAGGAAATATCAGAATCAAGTATAACAATTTTAGTTGTACAGGCTGCAAGATTGTTGTGGTTTAAGCCCAGCCTGTAACTCAGAACCATGCAGCCACTCACTCACTCTCTCCCCGCTTCCTCCCGCTCCGCTCCAGAAGGGGTGGGGAAGAGAATAGAAAGAATGTAACTCCCATGGGCTGAGATAAGAACAGTCCAGTAACTAAGGTATAACACAAAACCACTGCTGCTACCACCAATAATAATAATAATAAGGGAAATAACAAGGGAAGAGAATGTAACCACTCACCACCCACCCACTGATATACCCAGCCCAACCCCAGCAGTGATCTAACCCTTCTGGGTAACTGCCCCCAGTTTATATAGTGGGCATGACCTGCTGTGGTATGGAATACCTCTTTGGTTAGTTTGGGTCAGGTGTCCTGTCTCTGTTTCCTCCCAACTTCCCCTCCTTCCTGGCAGAGTATGAGACTCAGAAAGTCCTTGGTCAGAGTAAACATTACTGAGCAACAACTAAAAACACTGGTGTTATCAGCGCTGTTCCCAGGCCGAAAGTCAAAACCACAGCACTGCACCAGCTACTAAGAAGGAGAAAAATGACTGTTACTGTTGAACCCAGGACAAAGACAAAAATCAATTTCCAAAGAGGCTGAATAAAAAAAAAACTCTTTAAAAACAGATTTAAGAAAAAAAATAATAATCCAGAGAACAGAGAGAAGGCAGGAAAAGTATAAGAAACAACAGTGTGAACACCAAGGTGAAAGAAGGAGGGGGAGGAGATGCTCCAGGCAGAGCAGAGATTCCCTTCCAGCCTGTGGAAGAGACCATGGTAAAGATGATATTTCCCTGCAGCCTGCAGGCAAGTCCACACTGAAGCAGATATTAACTCTGCAGACCATGAAGAACCCCATGCTGGAACAGTTGGACATTTTCTGGAGGAGCTGTGGCTGTTGAAGAACGCAAGCTGGAACAAGGAAAAAGTGTGGGCAGGAGGCAGCTGCAGAAAGGAGCTGCTCAGGGAAGGCATGAGGGGAGGCTGAAGAATCAGGGGCGAAGGAGTGAAGTTGAGCCTGAGAAAAAGGATGGGTAGGGGGAAGGTGGTGTTTTATTTTTGATTTTGTCATTACCCAAATCCATTTTAACTGAAGAAGATTCATTTTCCCCAAGCTGACACGGTTTTGCCAGTGAAAGGGACTGGTAAATGATTCCTCATCTTTATCTCAACCCACATGCTTTTACATCTTATTTTCTCCCTGTTGAGGATGGGGAGTGAGGAAGGGGCTGGGTTGGCATCTAGCAGCTGACCGATGTCAACCCCACACACAGTTACCAACAAAAAGGGCAGAGTGCATTGATACTGTCGTTTCTTGACTGAATTCATTCTTTCTTTTTTTTTCTTAGATAATTGTTTTTTTTTTAAAGTAATGATACTCTTACTTTGATTTGTAGTGTTATAAATACCTTTTTTTTTTTTTTTAATTTTAAAATACCTGATTTAGGGCTCTGAGGGTTTCAACTTTCATAAAAAAGTTAAAATAGTTATTAAAACTTATTAAAATTACTTTTGCTTAGTAAGATGCTATTTAATGATGTAAAAATAATGTTTTCTTTCATTGAGGGCAAAAGCTTATCTTGTAAGCAACAGAAGTAACAAAAAGTCTTTTCTTCAGGCTTTATGCATTACAGTAGAAGCTATGATATCTAGTCAGCTGCCCATGCCATTAAGAGGTTAAATGATGCTTAGGGTATTCTTAATACTTTTCTTTACCTTTGGATTCTTTATAGAATTGTAGAATCGTAGAATCATAGAATCATTTGAAGCCCTCAGGAACGCAACATGCAACATACAACAAATGTTGTGTGATGGGTTCCGAGTATTGGAGCAAGTCACTGATAACCGTTACTTGAGATGCACAAAGTATTTTAAAGTCTTATTTAAGTGAACCTAGCAGTTTTCTTAAATAAAAGTCTGTATGTAACCTGCTGACTCCCAAAATCATCCTAAGGTCCTACTACTGGAAGGAGTCACACAATAATGTCTAATTCTGTAATGTTTTAAAAATTCAGTCTCTTTAAAGAAATAAATAAACCAATTCCAGAAGACTCATACAACAACTTTTTTAGGATTATTCAAATGATATCTCACTAGAGGAAAAAAAAAAAAAAACAAAGCTTATACTAGCAGAGAGTAAAATGATACTTTAACATAATTCTTAAAAAAAAAATTAATAAAATTTTACTCCAAAAGACGGAACCTGCCTCTAGGAAAATCACTGTAGCACTTCTTAAATAAAAATCGGTGCTAGGAAAAGAAATAATCCACTTTTGGAACAGTCAGGGGCTGTAAGCATGATAATGAACTCTGGCACCCAATTAGGTAGGGAATTAACTATGCTCTTCAAAGCTCCATTTATAAAGTAGATCAAAGTTGTCTGTCAACTGTCTTTGAAGAAAAGCATTTTCAATTCCTTTTTTCCTTCCTGCTCTGCCACCTGCTTCCCCCCTCCTACTTTCAGGGTTCTGACAACTTCTAATGGCACCTTTCAGCAAATCACTGAGTGCAACATAGAGAAATGGCTGAAGGAAACACTTAACTTTCACATGGAATTTGAGTCATTGCCATGTACAGAGCTTAGCGTGGACTTGTTACTTCTGATATATATGTAAAAGAGCATGTAAAATGTAAAAGAGCATGCTGGTTTAGAGTTGGAGGAGAATAGTTCTACATGATACATTTAGGCAGTTAATTTGAATTAGGAGACTAGTCATATTGTCTATGCAGACAGACACCTCCTGCTAGAGGATGATTCTGAGCAGACATTCACTTTATGGGTTTTTACTGTTCTGGGCTAGTTTCAGGTGCTTTTCAGTATTTCATACAATTATAAATCAGTTGCCAATGATTAGAGTAAAAACTATTTCCACAATAAATTCCTGCATTCAAATTGCTACAAGTTTAGCAGAAGTCTAAGCAGTTAACTTAGACAAGGCAACCAAGTTTTAGAAAGCTGACTGTAATGTTTTCAGCTGTACTGCAAACAGTCCAGTCATTTAAAAATAAACACAAGCATAATTGGGTTACTCATAAACAAGGTAAATCACAGAATCATAGAATAGTTAGGGTTGGAAAGGACCTTAAGATCATCAAGTTCCACCCCCCCTGCCATGGGCAGGGACACCTCACACGTCAGAATAACCTGTAGAGTCACAATAGAATATCTGTAGTACTTGAGCAAACACATTCCATGTTGGCCTGTGTCATTTATGATGCAATGTGAATAAAAACTTCTGTTATACTACATCTATTGTAACTGGGAAGCTGAATCTTAAAATGAAAGCCTTAGTTATGTTTTATATTGCCACAACATGAAACTTCAAGAAACGGCCAGCTGCTTTATTGAAATCTATGAAGTTTACCTTACATTATACATGAAATCAAACTTTGCTAGTACAAAACTGAAGACAAAAATTGGTCTCTAAAAAATATATTGGTAGGACATAAGCAGACAAGTTTACAATCCAGCTCTCTAAATACAGATAGAACTAAAAATTAAAAACATTCATCCACTATCAGTGTGCATATTTTTTGCTGTCAGATAATTTTATTGTTCTTCACACAATATCTAGCACCATCAAAGTCTCAACAGTATTCCCAAACTCTAGTATATATTATCTTAATGACTTATTATGACTAAGAATCAGAAGAGTGCGGCAAATTCTGTAGAAGTAATTTGTGCATCACTTATTTAAATTTTGCTTTTATGTATTTATCTCTCAGTTAAGAAAAATGAAACCTTGGAAATTATTCCTCCGGTGCACTTAGGAGTCTCATGCTTACAGACACTGAATCAAAAAAATATAAATCACTAAACAAAATACTGTGGGCCCACAGGTACATTGAAATTAAACAAGATAAAAATAATGTATCTCCTATTTCTATATTCCTGTTTTTATAATAATGGGCCCTTCAGCTTCTTAAAGGAAGAAGGAAGGCTTTACCAAATGCATTTGGTCCTCTAGATTATTGCTTTAAAACCAGAAATATTCTTTCTTAGTCTAATACTTGGTAACAACTAGTTTCATGGGCACACTCAGTCAAGAAGTGGAATGTTCAAGCAAAATATACTGTAACAGTGTCAGACATGAAATTGTCTTGCGTGATGTCTTGCATAAATATAACTCCCTCATTAAAGACATTACAAGGAGTCTCATTAGTGTACCATTTCAAAAGTATTTGTTCTGTTCAAACCACGGGTGGTATTATTAAATATTAGTGCATCTCCTGTTGTTTGGTACTCTTCTCAGAACTGCAGCAGATCATAACATAGCACTACCAATGAAAATGGAAGTTTCTGTCCATAATGCTGAAGATAGCAGCTTGAAAATCTAGTTTCTAAAGATGCTTTTTAAATAAACAAATGAAAAGTAGCATTAATAGGTTAATTGAAAAATTTAATGTATTAAAAACCCATTACTGTTCCACCATGATTTTTTTGATGGAGTCAACAGCACTGCATGGATCAAGCTCTTTTGCATTTTTTCCCATAAACACTTGGCAACTTGCCTTGAATACCATCAGGCAAAAAGAATCGGTCTTCTCCAAGCAAACCTTACATTTCCTTAATTTTTTTCCAGAGATTTTTGTCAGAGTAAAGATTTCAGGATTTGATTTTGTAAGTTTCCAATTGTTCCTAGTACTTTGTAAAGTTTCAGTTAAACAAGGATAACATTTTCATTATGAGTACTCAATTCATGTAGTTCAATCACACAGCTAAGTTCCCATCAGCAAGTCCAAAGGCTAGGAAGGCTTCAATTAATTATAACAAAAGAATTTCTGTAGGAAATATTTTGCACTATATTTAAATAAAAATTAAACATTTAAAGTATTCTCATATTTCCTTAAAGTGACACTATGTCTTTAGTTAAAACCAGGGCTAAGAAAACAATTTAGTATTAAATAGTTTATTCAAAGGTTTGGTTCTGTTTGGTTTGGTTTTTTTTTCTTTCACTATTCATTGATGTCGTGGTTTAAACCCAGTCAGGTAACTCGTTCACTCACTTCCCCCCCTTTCTTGCCCTCCCCCTGCTCTCCGAGGGACGGAGAGGAGAATCGAAAAGAATGCAACTCCCACGGGTTGAGATAAGAACAGTTTAGTAACTAAGGTATAACACAAATCACTACTGCTACCACCAATGATAACGATGATAAAGGAAATAACAAGGGAAGAGAATACATCATCTCACCACCAGCCGACCGATAACTCGCCCCCCAAGCCCGACCAAGCTCTGACCGATACCTCCTCCAACCCTGCAGTCCCCCAGCCCTTCCGGCTAACTCCCAGTTACATCCTGGGCATGACGTGCTGTGGTATGGAATACCTCTTTGGTCAGTTTGGGTCAGGTGTCCTGTCTCTGCTTCCTCCCGGCTTCCCCTCCTCCCTGGCAGAGCATGAGGCTCACAAAGTCCTTGGCCAAACCAAAACATCGCTTGTTATCAGCTCTGTTCCCGAGCTGAAAGTCAAAACACAGCACTGCACCAGCTACCAAGAAGGGGAAAAATGACTGCTACTGCTGAACCCAGGACAATTGAATACTACAGTCCAAACACAGCATTTGGGATTTTTCTTTTAATTCCTTATTAGTATTATTTTAAATTTATATATATTCTTCTTTAAGTTTTCTTAAATTCATCAGTATTTCTGTAAACTCAAGATTTCACATTGTAAACATTTTTGACCATTAAAAAAATAGTTGTAAGCAGGAACAATGGAAATTATTTTATAGCAGAGTGGGTAATTATGGGCCTGTTTTAATTTTATTTTTATAATGCATGTCCATTTGCAGTTAAAACTTTACGTTAGGAGAAAAGATAAACTAAGTAAAATTTTTTTCTTCCGTGTTATTTGTGTTAAGTAAGCACATAGAAACCATAATAGAAATATGATAATGCTAAGCAGAGGAATATTAATATACAGTATTAGTGCTAAAAAGTCAGTTCTCTAAATAGAAGAGATGGAGTCAGAAAAGAAGAGGCAGAAGATTTACAAAATGGTGAAATGATTGCCAGGGTTACACAGCACACTAGCGTAAGTGAGCAATGAAGCCTGTATTTCCTACCTTCCTGTGTGCTTGCCTTCTTCCTGACCTATGTTGCTTCTTGTATTCAATTAATCAATATATCAACATTCTGTAATGCTACATCTACAGCTTTTCCCTGGAGAAAAATACACAGAAATGAATTAATGGAGACCCATAAACCAAGGATAAGAAGGTAAGAAACATCAGTATCTCAATTACCTAGGAGTTAGAAAATGAAAAGTCTAGGATGCCAATTCCTCACAACTAGATCACTAGAAATATACCAGTGCAAAACTTGTTTTCCTCAGGAAGAGAAAGCCCAGAACATTCAAATGATGATGTGGGAAATCTACAGCAAAACATTTGCCTTGGATTACTTAACTCCCAACCCTGCATCTTAATCATGCTTCTTCCTCCTGACATGAAGTGTGATGAATGGACACATCTAAGCCTAACTTCCCCCCCTCCCTTAAGGTATCTTAGGAAGTCTTACCAAATTTGATGGTTTGTGCCTGAGCACAGCTTAAGGCAGAAGTTTGGCCCTGTTGGGGATTTTTTTAAGCATTTGTTTCAGACATAGTTAAACTTCCTCAGAATTTTAGGGCTTGTGGAGCAATATAAGTTTATAATATAAATTTATAATGTAAAAAGTTTGTTTTCACAGAAGGGAGTACAGTTTGTTCTGAAATGGATTCAGATACAGATTTTTCCCTTCTGCTTGAAAGCCTACTTGTTTGTTTCAAAAAAGCAGGAAGATCAGCTTGTGAAATGGCAGGATGACATCTAATGGAACCCTTGAAAGCAATTCTACAGCTATTATCTAACTCAGCTGGCCCATTGAAAACTGAGAAGATAGGACATGAGTTTAACATTTCATAGTAGAAGCAATTTGCTATAAATTGAGGTAGCATTTTAGGTACATGGGTTCACTTGTCAAATTTCAATTCATTAAATATGAAGTCATTCACTTGAGAAAATGGGGTTTGGATTCCTGCAAACATTATCTACAACATTTTCTTAGAATTAGAGGCACAGATATGTTAACAGATATGTAAGAGAAGTGTTCATTAAGGTAGTTGGATATGCTTCATGAATTTGTCACATAGGTGACAAAGCACAAAGTATATTGTTAAATGGCTGCAAATTTATGTAAGTTATCTCACTAAAACAACCTAAAAACGATCTGAATTTGGCCTCTAGCAATTAAATATTAAAAGGGATAATTACATCAAATACTTAAATTACTTTAGAAATGTAACACTTAATTATCTACTTTAAGTTGTTGGGTTTTTTTTAAATCGCCAGTATGATTTCCTGTTGGCCAAGTGATAAGGAAAAAAAATTATATCTCCTTTCTGCTGCATCAGTTGTCTCTTATGCCATAAGCTTCATCATTTTAACACACTTTCATTTTATTCTCAACTACCTTCATGCTAGCTGTACATTTTTCATCTTAGATATTGTTTTTGGCAGACATTAGGAGAAATGATAATCCCAAATAGAAGCCAAATGGGGAGGGAGAGGAAGGGTGCAACAGGAAAAGAACCCAAGTTTATCATGCTGTTCACTTCATGTTTTGATATATGATCACAAGCAAAATTCAAAACCATTTTGAACATCCTTATTTGCAATAATACACCATGTTGACTCCATACAGTAGAAAACTGTCTACACTATACAGACCATGTGTCCAAAGTGACAGTAGCATAAAAAACCTGGAAATGGAACTGGAAGTAAAGATATGCTATATAACTATTTGTACATACAGATTCTTTACTTACATATAATTTTGAATTATTTTCTGCATCATCTACTGATTTGTCTTCAGAAAAGATTTACTTGAAAACCATGTCATTTACTATATATCCTGTATCACATCAAGGTGGGGGATTCTAATAGTCCATTCAAAGACCTTAGGAGACTCACTGCAAAGTATCCTGTATTATTGTGACAAGTGTTTAATTTGATTGATTTCAGGGAAAAAAAAAATTGGATTTTCCATCTAATACAGTTACCAGTCTGTCAGAAGATCAACAGCCCTTATAAAAATTAGAGAAATATCAGCAAGGACAAACTGTATCATAGCTGAAATGACACCAGAAAGGCCGGCTCAGAGACCATTCCTGTATAAAGACCCACCATGTCTTCATTATTCCAATGAGGTCATAAGCTTTTAACTATTCAGGGACTTCTACCTCCTCCTGTTTGCTCCCCATTCTGCCCACATTAGTGCAGAGACACTTTGGAGAGGCAGCTAAGACTGTTAATTCCCCAGTACATCTTTGAGAGCTTTCCCCTTGAAAATGGCCAGCCTGCCAACTGAATAAAGATACTTTTTCCTTATGTAGTCCAGTGGATCCTGTCTCTTCCAAAGAGCTGTTGAACCTCGGGAAGAGTCCCATGGTCACAGACACCAAACCCTATGAGCTGCACAAGCCACAGGATCCACTGAGTATTCCTTTCTGCTTTACCAGCAGGATCAAAACCCCATTTGGGCTCCCATTCCCTTGAATATTGCCCCCAAGAGCCCTATAGTTACATTTGATACTTCCCAGGTCACACCAGCAGTATCACTGGTGCTTACATGAAAAAGGATAGAGCAGAGTAGCAGTCAGAAGGCCAGAAGAGCCTCTGTAGTCTCTCCATAACATCCTAAGTGCAAACCCCAGGCAAGCAACAAACCAACAAACCTCCCAAGGTGACAAGTTAAGTCAGCAGATGGATGTCCCTGTACACTGCAGTAAGGAGTCTCCCACCACTGTCACTCACTGCTACCTTCTACCACTTATGTCTGGCTCAGGCTCTGACTTCTGAGATGCTCCATTCAACAGCATTCCTAGATCTTCATCAGCTGCAAAGGCCGTTAACCTATTCTGTAACTGCAGATCATGATGTAGGGTAGGAGCTTTCATCCTGGTAGGAGGAATCTTCAGTTTCCAGCCTTCATCATGATGGGAGTTTCTACTTTCTGATTCTACAGGTACAGGCTCTTCCTGCCCTTCCCCTGCAGTTGGAGATTCAGATTTTCGAAGCTGTAGGGACTCAGAGAAGATTGAGTTGATCTTCTTACCATTTCTGATACTGCACAGCCTACTGACTCCCACCCAAAACACTATTTCACTTAGCAGCACAGCTCCTCAAAAACTCTGTATCTCATGCAGGCTAAAAGACTACGTGCTCAAGACTCTGTAAGAGGTCGTAGGCACTCTCTTCAGTCAGAAACTTGTAGAGCTGCTGCCTTTTTCCAAATTTCTCTATGGTTCCAAGAGTCCAATAGCAAATGGACAGTCCCTTTAGCAGCACTTGAGGAAAACCCTGTGTTGTGTGCTCATAATACCTAAGAAACTACATGCAGCACCAGTGATGATTTTGGCTGGGGTACAGTTAATTTTCTTCTTAGCAGCTGCTATGTTTTGAATTTGTGAGTTTTCTCACTTTTAGCCTTCTGATTCTCTTCCCCTTTCCACTGGGAAGGAAATGAGTGAGTGGCTCTGTGGTGCTTAGCTTCTGGCCGGCATTAAACCATGCATATACTGCCTGGCTCTTATACACAGTAAGAGTGCTTGACCTTGCCCAATCAGGGATTATCTGGAACAAAGACTACAGGCAGCCTCTATCAAGGGCAGCCCACAGAATTCATTAGAAGCTGCTAGAGCTACTCTTACTGTATTCTTAGTCTTAACTGGTAGCAGCAGCAGAAATCCTCAGAGGGGTCCCAGGAGTTCCCAGATCCCAGCAAAGCCCAGAAAGCTTGGCAAGATCTCAAGAAAATCTCAAAGAAGCAGAGCCCAGAAACTGCTGTGCAAACTGCTGCATCTGTTGGCTGTCTTTGGGAGCAAAAACCTAAATTTGGTTCCAAGCATATTTTCTTCCTTTTGCCAAAACATTAAAGCATTATGGTAGGTAACATTGCTTGGTTAAGGTAACATACCTAATTTGGATTTGGGTTTTTGTGTATATTTCTAAAACACATATTAAAGATTGCTCCTAAATTTATCTATGTGAATTGTCCCTTTCAATACAGAGCACACTTCTGGATCAAGACTTTAAAATTATAGTTTATATTATAAATTCATAGAAAGTGGAGTAGTTTCTTATGGCAATTTAAATTTAGTCTACAGTCTTAAAGAAGGTTCAAGCAGAGAAACACTCATCACCCAATAAATAACAATGAAATTAGAGAATATGTCACAGAATTTGCCCCAGTTGCAACACTTTTGGGAGTATATTTTCTTCTTTCTATATCACTTCATTTGGAAAGACTCAAAATTGAATTACGACTCAGCTGAAAGGCCTGAAAACATATTTGGTGTGAATTTACTGATGTTTCCTGTAGTGACCATGTCAAGAAGAATCTAATAGATGTCTTATGTGCAGTCTTAAAAAGCAGCAGTAAGATAAATGATGCGCAAAACAGCAATTCAAAACATAAAGAATGTAATTTCTTGGGGTAATATAGGCATAGTATTACATAGAAAAGTGGATTATTTATTCTTTAAAAATAGGAAGACAAACAATGTATTCATTTTAAATTGAGCTGTTCAAAGTCATGTGCATTACATAATAACTTTTCCTTCCTTGTGCATATAATCGTATTTAAAGAGAAGATGATGACTACTGAAGAAAATGTCTTTGATCAGGAAGAAGTTTTTTATGCAAACAGGAATGAACAGAATCATTCCTATCCCAAGCATGTTTAATTTGGTAATTCACCCTACAGTCTATATAATGGATCACATAAACTTTCTGACTGAAAAAAGAAAGAAAAAGCAGAAAAATGTCACAAATAGGAATGAACATAAAACCAAGAAACAACCCAATATTATATTTTTAAATTACTGCATTGTTGAAAAATGTTGCCATGCAAGATGAAAGTCAGGAGTCAGTGTTTCCGGTTACAATGCCCAAAGTTTCACTGAATACAGACTTGAATGCACTGGGAGTGGCCTATGGAAATCCTTGCTGGGTTTAAATTTTTCCAAGAACATTGAGTTCTCTCAGTTGATGGATATTATTACACTCTTGATTGACTTTCTTTAAAGACATTTACCTTCAAAAAAGTTTGAAAAATTGGTGTTTATTGACTGGAATTTGACACGATTTGCTATCCTTTACTACCTGATTTAGAGTAGCCCTACAACTGCAATTTAATATTTGAGTTTCAGTACCTGAAGCTGTGGAGAACAGTTTTGTACCTCTCCCAAAGTGCAGTCAGACACATCCAAGACAGAATAATACAGAGAACAGAAGAAAAAATGAGAATAATAGAAGTATTACCTATTTGCGTAGGCTGTTAGCTTCCACAGTTCATAATTTTGAGTAATTTCTCATTTCATTTGTATGGATAAGAAATAGGAGGGGAATTTCAGATGTCTTGACTGTCTCATCTTCTGATATTTGAGCTTAGCATAAGCAGTTATGGAGGGTAGAGGGTGGATTTTAGAGAAGGAAAAATGTAGTGTTTGGTCATGGAAGTAATGTATAATAAAATACAATGGGACAATGCAAAAATATCCAAGCAAGTGGGTGAGTGGATGAAGGATGACATCTCCAGTAGAACAAAGAATGAAACAGGAAAAGGAAAAGAAAAAGAGTTATCTACCAATCTTTGTAGAGAAAGCTGACAGAAATTTCCAGGTCTGTGGTTTGCAAGGAGACAATCTTATTTTGAAAACTTTAAATAATTCTTGAAGGGTAATTATGATCAGAGATCTTCAGCAACACATTAAGAGTACCAGATAGGGAAAAAAAGGAGGAGTGCGCATAATTTGTGTGTACTGGACTGGAAGGAAGAAACCAGTATGAATATAAATTCTCACCACTTATGACCCGTTCTGCTAAAATTCCATGTCAAAGCAAAACATGATCAGGAAGAAGAGGCTTGAAGCTTTTACTTCTGGGTGTGGCTGTATTTACTTCTACCTCACACATGCATCATTTTTAATCTGATAGCTAATATATGGGGTGCAATGCATTCAGTACATTCCATTTGAAGTATTCTGCTATTACTGAGGTAGTAACAGTGTACTCTGTGACTGTGTGTCTTACAATGTGATGAACATAGAACCAATCAAAGGAATAAAAGAAATTAGTTTGTGTCAACTTAATTGAAATACTGTCAGTGAACCTGATAGTGAACCCCAGTATATAGAATCTCAGACTGGTTTGGGTTGGAAGGGACCTTCAAGCTCATCCAGCTCCAACTCCCTGCCACAAGCAGGGACACCTTCCACTGGACCAGGTTGCTCCAAGCCCCATTGAACCTGGCCTTGAACACTGCCAGGAATGGGGCGGCCACAGCTTCTCTGGACAACCTGTGCCAGCACCTCACCACCCTCACAGGGAATAACTTCTTCCTAATGTCTAATCTAAATCTATTCTGTTTATATTTGAAGCCATTCCTCCTTGTTGTATCCTTACAGCCCCTGATGAAGAGTCCCTCTCTAGAATCCTTGTAAGCCCCCTTCAGATACTGGAAGGCTGCTATTAGGTCTTCACACAGCCAAATCTTCACAGTGATTATCTTTTTTCAAAAAACCTGTAAGTGTTGATTTGACAAGAGTAATAAAATAAGGGTATACAAATACAAATTATCCTTGAATATCCTTGGAGTTACAAGAATGCCAGTAACAACTGTCATGTAAGAAGCAAGTACAGAAAACATGGGAGACCTGCAGAAGGTTTAGAACTTAGAGAAAGGTGAAAGTGGGGGTTAATAGGGAAGGCAAAATAGAGACTTAGATCCCCTTTTATGTTTAAGAAGTACCTGTAGCTGTTGCCAATTTTGTGCCATATACCCATATGGCTGATGATGACAATATCAGTTAAAATTTAAATAATATTCAATAATTGTTGTTTAATATGCCTTATTACATTCTTGAATTTCAGGAACTTCTAGATCTATCTTGAATCTGTAACTGCTGTCTGTACTTAATATGAAATAGGCCAGTGCCCTTAGCCAAGAATTTTGGGGTAGGTGGTAGAGATGAAATCTAGAACATAATCCAAATTCTACATCTAACATAACTTTACATAATGCTGTATCACAGGTGATAGGTGGCAAAAAAATTCCTGCTTTAGGAAACTTACTACTCAAAGGCTAAACATATATAGTTTCAAGAGAATCATTAAATGACACTTTTTATGTCATGCATCATAGCATAAGTTAGATTTAACATATAAAGGCACAGTAACAGGTAACCTCGTTAGAGGAGGTAAGCATTTTGAAGGTTTCCAGGACTTATTTTACTTTAATAAGTAAAATAAGAAGAATTCTGTAATATACAACATCACAGAAGATATTAGTGAAATGAGTGAAACAGAAAAAGGTGGACAATATGAAGGCGTGAAAAAAATATCAATAGAGGAAAAGAATATAGGTAACAGGGGAGATATTTTTCCTGTGAACACTAATACTGATATGAAAGAAACAATCATGCAAAGAAAATATTTTTATTAGCCTAATATATTCCCTTCCTACTATTTAGGATGATAACAAGTTACTTTTCTAACTTTAAACTACATCTGGAAGTGTATGTACACTGGAGATGAAAACACAGTAAAAGTAAAACCAGCACTCCAATACATTGAAAACACACTGGAAGTTTTATACTGTGAGTCATTAGCTGTAATTCACTTAATTTCAGTCTCTATGTTTTAATTAAAGGAAACTGGGAGGTAATACTGCAGAAAACATTCTGCATGACACATAGGCATGAAATGATGCTAGTTCCTGTTAAAAATAGATATTACAAGATGTTTAGAAAAAAAAGTCAGGTAGCTAGGTTTTTTTTTGTGTTTGTGTCTGGCCTTATTTGCACATGCAGCTTAATATAAGGGTTGAAAACTTTTCATAGAGAGCTTGCCAGATTGTGTTTTGTATTTTCCAAATTACACATTCTTTATCTGCCAGCAGAAATTTAGTCAGAACCAAGAAATACTGCCCTCAAATAGACAAGTTGCTGCTGGCAATCTGTAGCATTTTGCCTCTGAAAGGAAATACAGCCTGGTTTTCAACCTTCCCTAAATTTGGTCCTCCATGTCAATGACATTGGAGTCACTAATGCCGAATACTATTTCAGGATGACATGCCTCCCACCATCCAGTACAAGCCATACAGCATGCCACTTAATGGCTAGCTGTGTACTCTTTGCCAGGCTGTATTTTAGGAGGACTTTTAGTGGCTATAATTCTTGCATGAAAATTGACCATACTAATTTTAGGTCTCATTGCCTAAATTATAAGCCCATATAAATTTGATTATGTATAATACTTTATTTTGCAGAGAAAGAGCCATTAATAACAAATAATTACATTCTTTGGGAGCACTTGACATAAGAATTTGGACTGTAATCACTCACTTGTGCTTTATAATAACAGCTCTTGTAGCATAAGGACGGAGGAAGAATTTAGTAGACAGAAAGTTCCTACAGTGAGTTAGCACTCAACCACAATGTTGCACCAATGTGTGCTCCTGATGCTCTTAGACGTTAATAGATGTAAAACTGATCTCTTGTGGTTGAAAAATACTGCCCACATTTTTTATAGTGTTAATATACATAACCTGCTCGGATTTTGTATCAGGTTATTATTTTCTGATTCTTTAAATTTTCTCACAGTTTTGTCCCAACATATCTGTGGCCTGAGTGCTCTGTATTCTCTGGTAAGGAGAAGAGCCAGAAACAATATGGGAGAAAAGTAAAACTGGCATCTGGAAGGACAACAAAGAATCAGAGGCAGAGAGGTATCAATAAAGGTATATTGAAAAAGACAACAGAAGTTAATGAGAGAAAGAAAAAAAAGATCTGATGAGGCATTCCCCATTGTAATACTCCTGGCTATCAAAAGGGTAACATACAATGCCTCTGTAGAAGATGTCCAATGGTTTTCCAACAGAGATATTCTGAGCAACTGGTGATTCTACCTAGGTAACCTTAGATGAGCAGGAAAGCTCAGTAAACTGTATCATGTTTGCCACCCTCCAGTGGTCTTGAGAGAATCTTTGCTGGATGTGAAAAATTCAAAATTTGATAAAACAAACAAAATCCTGCATGTTGCTCTTTGGATAATATTCACTGAAAAGAATCTTCAGGTAAGAGTTGACAAAATAAGCAACTATTTATATTCTTCCATTTTTTCCATAATGAATGTTAGGATCATTCCATTACCATCTGGGCTGAACACTCCTGGAATGATATGTAGAAATTTCAGCTGTTTTTTACTCAAAAGAGTAGGAGCATTGTAACCAAGTTGCCCTTTAACAGTAGCTGTATTATTTACTTTTATTTCTCTTTTGAGGAGCCTTGTAACTTGTAACTACTTCCCTACAGAATTTGCGTTTTTACCATGGACCTGATGTTGTAGGCAAGTTCTAGCAGCTGCTTCCAAAAACTTCAGCCAAACACCTGGCTGACAGGGCTTCTATGTAGTGTGCATCCATGTGGGTAATTATTTGTGTAAGTCTTATGTTCACGCACTTTTAGGAAAAAAGTATAGTTGAAAAAATAATTTCTGTTGCTGACTTTAAATATTCCTGATGGAATTAGAGAAAGACTTGTCATCGAGTACTGCTGGGGCTGTTAGGGCAAATAAATATTTTTCAGACGTACTATGTAAACCCAGGCGCAGCTACAGGTTAGTCAGAGAAGAGATTCAGAGCAGCCATGAAGAGAAGGATTTGGGGGTGTTGGTCAATGAGAAAATGAACATGAGCTGGCAGTGTGCGCTCGCAGCCCAGAAAGCCAACCGTATCCTGGGCTGCATCAAAAGCAGTGTGACCAGCAGGTCGAAGGAGGTGATCCTGCCCCTCTACTCTCCTCTCATGAGACCTCACTTGAAGAATTGTGTACAGTTCTGGTGTCCTCAACATAAAAAGGACATGGAACTGTTGGAACAAGTCCAGAGAAGGGCCACAAGGATAATCAGGGGACTGGAGCACCTCCTGTATGAAGATAGGCTGAGGAAGTTGGGGCTGTTCAGCCTGGAGAAGAGAAGGCTGCATGGAGACCTCATAGCAGCCTTCCAGTATCTGAACGGGGCCTCTAGGGATGCTGGAGAGGGACTCTTCATTAGAGACTGTAGTGACAGGACAAGGGGTAACGGGTTCAAACTTAAACAGGGGAACTTTAGGTTAGATATAAGAAGGAAATTCTTACTTGTTAGGGTGGTGAGGCACTGGAATAGGTTGCCCAGGGATGTTGTGAATGCTCCATCCCTGGCAGTGTTCAAGGCCAGGTTGAACGAGGCCTTGGGTGATATGATTTAGCGTAAGGTGTCCCTGCCCACAGCAGGAGGGTTGGAACTGGATGATCTTAAGGTCCTTTCCAACCCTAACAATTCTACGATTCTATGATTCTATTACCATAAAGTACAATGAGACAAGAACCTTAGCCAAAGCCCCACACTTGAAGAACACTAATACAGCAAATACCGGATGGAAGTAATGTATGATATACTGAAACTGTGAGATCAAGAGGAACAACTTGGAGAGCCAATAAATCAGCATTTTGATGAGTGACTATTAATCCAGACAGATCTGTCGTTATCTGAACCCTTCGGCACCCACTTTGGGTGCCAAAAAGAACTGTCGTGGTTTAAACCCAGCCAGACATCTTGTTCACTCACTCTCAGTGAGTGATGCCAGGCTGGAAGCAGTCGAGGCCCAAGTCCCGCCCCCCGGGGGCTCTCCCCTTCCCCGTTCTCAGAAGGATGGGGAGGAGAATTGAAAGAGTGCAACTCCCACGGGTTGAGACAAGAACAGTCCAGCAACCAATGTACAACACAAATCACCACTGCTATCACCAACGACAACAATGATAAGAGAAAATAACTAGGGAAGAGAATATGGTAACACCCGCTGAAAAACGAGTCCGACCCAGAAGACCCTGTGTCCTTCCAGGTCACTCCCAGTTACCCTCCAAGGCATGACGTGCTGTGGTATGGAATACCTCTTTGGCTAGCTTGGGTCAGGTGTCTCGTCTCTGCTTCCTCCTGGCTTTCTCTTGTCTCTGGCAGAGCACGAGGCTCACAAAGTCCTTGGTCAGGGCAAACATTACTTGGCAATAACTGAAATCATCGGTGTTATCAGCACTGTTCCCAGGCTGAAAGTCTAAACACAGCACTGCACCAGCTACCAAGAAGGAGAAAAATTGACTGCTACTGCTATACCCAGGACATAATGTTAACCATGTTGCTATGATACTGAATTATGCTAAGTTTCACCATCTCCACAGGATAAAAAGATCTGTTCATTCTGTTGCTCGTGATTGCAAAGACAGGGCTACGTTCTGGAATCCTACAGAGATAATCTCAGCATCCCTTTTTGCACCAGGAGTAGCTGCTGCAAAAGCTCTTGCAACTTTAAAGAAATTGGGATGTTAGCTTTCAAATGCTACCTCTAATGCCCTTTCCAGTCTCCTCCTTGATCTTGATTCTGTAAGACATGCAAACTTACAAAATCAAGCTGCCGTAGATTTTCTTCTCCTTTCATGGGTATGAGGACTTTGAAGGCCTATGTTGCATGAAACTTTGAGATTATTCTGAATCAGTTCACAAAAGTATACAAACTCTTAAAGAACTTACAGAAAAACTTCAGGTTGATGATAACTGGAACCCTCTTTCAGGTTTGTTTGCTGGACTAGGAGCATGGGTGAAAAAATTGATTTTATTAGGAGCTTTTGTTTTGTTAGTGTTTATTAGCTTGTTAATTTGCATTCCTTGTTTAATGAAACTTATACAGTCTCTTATTGATTGAGCCCTTGAGCAGGTATTGATAGTGCATGTATAAAACAAAGAACAGTGAGATGTGGGAGGTGAAGGCAATAGGATTTGCATGAGAAACACTCTGGGAGCAAGCTATGAGGTTTTGATATCGAACAAGCCTTGGAGCGATAAGTTGGAATGTTGAAAGACAGGAAAGGTAAACAAGCAAGCCTTGTGGGGATAAGCCAGGATGCTGTTGTAACAAAGAATTTCAGCTGAAGGCCAGAGGATGTAAGGGATGTTAAAAGAAGTGACGCAAGAAGGTGAAACTATTGTCTCTTGAACAGCACGTGATCAGCATTGTAACGGGACTATTTACCTGGGGGACTTTTAAAGAAGCCAGTGAGATTGAACGTGGCATGCTCGTGCAGGTTGGGAAAGTACCAAACAAAGGAATAAAAGGGGCATGTCTGTAATAAAGTTTTGTCTCAGGATCCTCACTGACCTGTGTCCATGTCTTGATACTCCACATAAGAATGCTGCTCACGAGAAATGGAGCTCCATCCCATTGGGGATAAACACTGCTGTATACAGAACGTGATTTTGGCACAGAGTTACAGTATTTCTGTAAAAATACCAGTACATGCTTCTTTCCAAAAACCAGTAAATGCCAAATCATGGTAATCTATGTGAAGGAATGTATTTTGTTACAGCTGTTCTATGTGCACACAACTTACAACTACATACTCATGAGTTTTCTGTACCTCTAACTTATGATGCTTGGATATAAAAATCTTGCTAGAGCTTAAATTCATGCAACAGAATACAGGCCTATAGTGGATAGTGCTTTTGTTTCTATCTTTCTCCATATCTCTGTGTACATTTTTCTATTTTGGAATTCTATTGAACTTCAGGAGTGTGCAGAGGACACAGTGGGATTTATACTTTTACGTTGCCTCATATATTTAAAACACAAAGCTATTTTCCAAAGGACTGAAAATTTTTGATCACTGTGCTGCAGGATCTTAGGAATTCTTTCACAGAATCTCAGACTGGTTTGGGTTAGAAGGGACCTTAAAGATCACCCAGTTCCAACCCCCTGTCACAGGCAGGGAC
Source organism: Pezoporus occidentalis (assembly GCF_034315485.1). Lineage (NCBI taxonomy): Eukaryota > Metazoa > Chordata > Aves > Psittaciformes > Psittacidae > Pezoporus > Pezoporus occidentalis. The sequence goes on along the minus strand of NW_026915755.1, from coordinate 68,939 downwards.
ACCTTCCACTGCCAGGGATGGGACAGGCGCAGCTTCTCTGGGCAACCTCTGCCAGTGCCTCACCACCCTCACAGGGAAGAACATCTGCCTAAGACCTCATCTCAATCTCCCCCCATCAGGATAAAGTCATTCCCTCTTCTCCTGTCCCTACAGACTCTTGCCCCCTCTGGACATTTCTTGTAGCCCATTTAGGAACTGGAAGCTGCTGTAAGGTCTCCCCAAATCCCTCCCTCGACCTGCTGCTCACATTCTGGGAAAGCAGCCCAGCATACGAGGGGGTTCTGGGCTCAAGAGCACATGGCTGGGGCATGAGGAACTTCTCCTCACCCAATACCCCAAGTCCTTCTCCTCACGGCTGCTTCATACAGTGTCTCCCAGCCTTTATTTATGCTTGGGATTGTCTTGACTCAGGTGCAGAACCTTGCGCTTGGCTTGGTGGAACATCATGAGGTTGGCACTGGCCAAATTCTGTTCAGAAAACCCCAACACTGTGACATTTCTTTGGGACTGTACATTGTAGCACATAGCCTACATAATTTGCAGTGCACCCCAGTGTTGTTAGCCTTGCACGTTGTAGAACAAGATCTACATTCACAGTCATCTCACCAGTGTTGTATGAGGAGGAGTAGGTCTGAGGAGGAATAAGTTAATAGCAGCTTATTCCCTAAACCCCAGTAAGAACCATAACTTCTTAGTCATCATATGGTACTGTTTCCTATCTCATCTCAACCTTCCTGACAGTTATTGTCAGGAGGCTTAGCAGCCTACTGTAACAAATCAAATACAGCCAAATGACATGGAATTCTCACTTGCATTGCTCTGCATTACACCAAGACATTTCTTCATGACTTTTCATCTATATAATTTTAGGTTCTGCTGGTGTTTACACTTTATCTTTTTAATATCTAACATTGTTTTCCAGTGACCTTAGGCTTATTCCATAATTGATCCTATCTTATGACTGATCAAAATAAAGACAGAAATAAAAATGTAAATAAAATCACCAGTGTCTTTGCCCTTTATAACATCACTCATTTTATCAGCGCATTTTTTTTTAAATAAAAGAAAATTAAGTAATTCAATCTACTCAGACTTTATCCTTTCATTGTATCATTCCCTTTCACTCTTACTCAGAACCCAAACTGGAACATAAGTGACAGACAGCAAGCACGAAGGTAATAAGAGCATCTTGATTATAAATCATAGTAAACAGACCATCATAAAACCGTGGAATAGCATAGATGACAGAAAATGTCTTCTGTCTGAAAGCAGTTATTTTTATTCCTCAGATCAAATAATCTGTAATTTTAAGGTCCAAATCAAATAGTTGTTTGTCTTTCGGTTGGCTCAATCAACTGAAAGCAGAAACCTACATGATAATGAGGATAGCAGTAGCAACAAATGTCCCCATGCACCAGAAAAAAAATGCCACATATCTACACTAATCCTTATTGGATCCCATTATATTACAACAGTAGCACATTCTGTTGATTTACCATGGCTGTATTTGCTCCTGAAATGCAATTTTTCTAACTGAAAGAAGAATGATAAAAAGCAATCCTGCTGATACTTAAAGACTATCTGTCACATTAATATAGAGATACTTTTCTTGGAGTCATAAATACTTGAAATAAAGTTGTTGCTAATTAGAAACAGAATCTTTCCCTACTCAACAAAGTGCTAGGGGAGGGGAGTGTGTTCCAAAATCTATCTTCTTTTTGGCACAGCAGCCAGGCACTAGGCAATTTGGAAATAGAGACAGTTCCAGGGACTGCAGAGGAGGCCATGGAGATGCTGCAAGGGCTGGAGCATCTCTGCTCTGGAGACAAGCTGAGAGAGCTGGGCTTGTTCAGCCTGGAGAAGAGAAGGCTTTGAGAAGACCTTACAGCAGCTTCAAGTGCCTAAAGACACTACAAAAAAACTGATGAGGGGTTTTGGACAAGGCCCTGCAAGACAAAGGGGAATGGCTTTGATCTGATAGAGGTATATATTAGGATTAGAATGCTTCTGTTGTTCAGGTACTAATTATACCTATTGACCATCTATTGCTGGTCAATTGCTGAGGTGAGTAGCTCGAGAGAGGATGCCTTCAACACCGGAGCGGGGCGGAGATCAGCGTCCAGGAGCCTCAACTCAGAGCGACAAGAGCCACAGAGGGAGCCTCAAGTCCTCCACAGGACCTCCCTGGGAGCCGGCAGCTCAGCTGACGAGAGCGAGCAGCTGACTCACACGGGGCGGAGCCAGGAGGAATGGCAGCAGATTTAAACCGGGCATCACCAACCATTGCTGGTCAATTGCTGAGGTGAGTAGCTCGAGAGAGGATGCCTTCAACACCGGAGCGAGGGTGGAGATCAGCATTCAGGAGCCTCAACTCAGAGCGACAAGAGCCACCGAGGGAGCCTCAAGTCCTCCACAGGACCTGCCCAGGAGCCAGCAGCTCAGCTGACGAGAGCGAGCAGCTGACTCACACGGGGCGGAGCCTGAAGCAGCGGCACCAGCCCTGACTAGTTAAAAACCTGCCCCAGGGAGCGTGGCGAACAGAGCGGGTCGAGGCAGTTTGCACGGGCAGGCGAGCGGGATGGTGAGCACTTGTCGTATGATCAGGGCCTGGTCTGGGAGTTCTGATCTGGCTGCCCCGGCGATGGCCAGCTTAGGCATCCAGACAGAGCAGACGAGAGGGGAGGCTGCAGTGCAGAGCTCAGAGTGTAGAGAGTGCCTGCACTGGTCTTGTGAGGGGAGGGTGCACAATGGGCAGGGCTGCACTCGGTGCTCCCTGGTGGAGGTCCTCCTGCAGCAGGTGGCTGAGCTGCAGTTAATAGTCTGTGAGATGTCAGGGAAGCTGAGAGGAAGTGGGAATGCTTGCTCCCAGCCCAAACTGTCCAGGGGCCTCAAGCTTCACCTCTACCTCATGAAGGAAAGAAGGAGGCCGTAAACCTGGGAAGCTGGGAATTAGTGACAAAAAAAAAAAAAAACAGAAAAAAGAAGGAAAAGGACAACCAAAAGCAAGGGGCTTCCCCCTAAATCCCCTGTCCCCACGCAGAACCACTTTGCTGTCCTGCAGGGGGCTAATGAGGACGCGCACTCTAGCCAGAAACAGCCGGCTGATGCCCTGCTAAAGAAGATCTCTACTGGTGCCGCTAGGAAAAAGCGGCGGGTCGTAGTAGTAGTGGACTCTACACTGAAAGGGACAGAAGCACTTGTCTGCTGTCCAGACCCTGTCTCAAGGGAGGTGTGTTGTCTACCGGGGGCATGGATCAGGGATTTGGCAGAGAGGCTGCCTGCTCTAGTAAGTCCCACGGACTATTACCCACTCCTGGTGATACATGTGGGTGCTAGGTGTATAGATAGTAGTAGCCTGGGGAACATAAAGAAGGACTACAGAGCCCTGGGAGAGGTGGTTAGGGGCTCTGGAGCTCAGGTGGTCTTTTCATCAATTCTCCAGGGTACAGGGGAGGACCTAAAAAAGGCTAGGAGGATTAGCCAGGTTAATAACTGGTTAAAAGGGTGGTGTCATAGTCAGGGGTTTGGATGGCTTGAACACGGGACCCAAGCTTGTAGGCCAGGTCTAATGGGGGCTGGTGGAGCTGGTCTGATAAAAGAAGGGAAAGAGCAGTTTTGGTAGGAGGCTTGCCAGACTGGTCAAGGAGGCTTTCAACTAGATGTGTTGGGGGAGGGGGGCATCATTCCATTCCAACACACCCAGTCAGTTGCCAGAACCTATAATAAATGCTGGATAAAGAACTGGCTGGATGGCCGCACACAAAGAGTTATCGTCAGTGGCTTGATGTCCTGCTGGAGACCAGTAACGAGTGGTGTCCCTCAGTGATCGGTATTGGGACCGGTCTTGTTTAACATCTTTGTCACTGACATGGACAGTGGGATTGAGAGCGCCCTTAGCAAGTTTGCCGATGACACCAAGCTGTGTGGTTCAGTTGATACCCTGGAGGGAAGGAATGCCATCCAGAGGGACCTTGACACACTTGCGAGGTGGGCTGATGTCAACCTCATGAAGTTTAACCATGCCAAGTGCAAGATCCTACACCTGGTTCGGAGCAATCCCAGGCACAGCTACAGGTTGGGCAGAGAAGAGATTCAGAGCAGCCCTGTGGAGAAGGCCTTGGGGGTGTTGGTTGATGAGAAAATGAACATGAGCTGGCAGTGTCCCAGAAAGCCAACCGTATCCTGGGCTGCATCAAAAGGAGCATGACCAGCAGGTCGAAGGAGGTGATCCTGCCCCTCTACTCTCCTCTCATGAGACCTCACTTGAAGAATTGTGTACAGTTCTGGTGTCCTCAACATAAAAAGGACATGGAACTGTTGGAACAAGTCCAGAGAAGGGCCACGAGGATGATCAGGGGACTGGAGCACCTCCCGTATGAAGACAGGCTGAGGAAGTTGAGGCTGTTCAGCCTGGAGAAGAGAAGGCTGCATGGAGACCTCATAGCAGCCTTCCAGTATCTGAACGGGGCCTCTAGGGATGCTGGAGAGGGACTCTTCATTAGAGACTGTAGTGACAGGACAAGGGGTAACGGGTTCAAACTTAAACAGGGGAACTTTAGGTCGGTTATAAGAAGGAAATCCTTTCCTGTTAGGGTGGTGCGGCACTGGAATAGGTTGCCCAGGGATGTTGTGAATGCTCCATCCCTGGCAGTGTTCAAGGCCAGGTTGAACGAGGCCTTGGGTGATATAATTTAGCGTAAGGTGTTCCTGCCCACGGCAGGAGGGTTTGAACTAGATGATCTTAAGGTCCTTTCCAACCCTAACGGTTCCATGATTCTATGTTGGTCTCCAGACAGATGTGTTTACAGAATGTAGAGGAAGCTAAAAAAATAGGAAATTCCGTCCTTCCATTCTGCTTGTTAATTCCCAATAGTACCAAATGTTATTTCAAAATGTCAAATGCTCATTTAAATTTTGCTAAATTTCATTTTGAGTAATCAGCATCTATCAAATTGTTCCATGGACTTTTACAAGTCTGGAGACCAGAGTACATCTTACCAGTAATCACAGTTACTACCTTGATTTTTTATGTCTGTGGTTTTATGTTATAAAAAAAATTATCTGCCTTCTCTATACTATCATACTCCATTTATCCTAGTCATCCTTATTCATTTAGTTTTTGAGATACATAGTCTTCAATCTTCTCAAACACTTCTACAAACCTATTAAGGCTTCTGATCATTTTGCCCATATGATTTTGCAATGTCCTTTAGGTCACGGATATTTAACTCAGAAGATACTGAAGAGACATGGTACATGCCATTAGTTACTACTTATAACTAATTTTTAATAGTGGATCTTTGCAACAGTCTGTTAAACTACTGAGACTACAACGCATTTTGATAGTTTTCTCTGATGACAATTGAGCTTATCTCTAGTTCACTTTGGCCATGCTAGCTACAAGACCCAAATATGACATTCTAATAAATCCTCTGTGATTTGTATAGCCAGTGTGATAAATAATTTTTAGCTAGTTGCAGCGGCAAAAATTGGCCTTATGTTTTGATAAGTTGCATTTTCTATTTGACCATCATGAAGAGTGAAATTTAGAAGACTGATACATTGATGTTAGATTTTCAGTACTTTGTAAATTTGAAATAACCAAGTGAAATTGTTACAGTAATTCCAAAGAGAGATATTGCTTCATCTTTATTTCTACAGAGTCAGCAGTATCTTTTTCAGACAGTATTTTGACATGATAGTATTTCAAGACACTTAACTGTTAAGTTCATAGTAAATATTCTCATTTTCAGCTGCTGCTGTGATTTGGAAAGTTGCTTTCTCTTGCCACACCAAGATTCTTGATCTACAGATTCAAAAGCAATGGAGCTGGTCTCCAAAATTCATACATAGAAGTCAACAAAGTGGACACATGTAGAATTTGTTGTATTTAAACTGTGGGGGGAAATGATGAAACATTTTACATGATTATAAACTGATAGATTGTGAAATCTATGCATTGAATACAATGGCTTTTAAAATAGTAAACTGTGGTTGAATTAATGTGATATGCGTGGTTAACTGAAGACCATTATTTAGTGTTTATATTGCAAGCTTAAACATTCCCTCCAATTACTGAATAGAAAGAAAAAAAATGAAAATATATCTATTCTTTTATCTCAAAAGTGTAACAGTGTGTATGTAATTTTTAGAATTTCTCTGGATAAGTTTATATCACTTAAGCCTGGAATTTCAATGCATTCAGGTTTATGGAATACAGAAGAATGCATTAGGAAATCAGTTCTAGCATTCACCTGTATCTTTAGTCAATATAGATTGAGGTGAAAAAAAGATTAAGATCATTATGACTTTAGAATGCATTTTAGATTATTTCTACACAAACGAAAAGGCACAGAATGGAAAAATTGAGATTATGAATTGTGAGAGACTGATCAGAAATCATAGCAGTGAAGCTGCCCTGAGGGGCAGCAATCTTTTAGAGAAAAGTAAGGTTCACCCCTCTCTGCCAGGGGTAGAATGGACCAAGAAAATTTGGCATAATATGCAAAGTGTGACAAACCAAGTAAGCAGCCTGCAAAAGGATGCAAAACTCCATCCGGGAAAGGGTAAATCAATTGTCTCTGTGGTACTAGGCTGTTGCAGTAGAGGCTAGAGAGCAACAACAAACAGCTGAATCTCAGCTCATACAAACTTTACAAGACCTGGTCCATCCTTGCAAGGCCAGGTAAAAAACAGTTTGACAAAGAGAAAAATCAGGCTAACTACTTGCAATTAGCCATGAAAGAGCAACTCCTGGCAGAGAAAAGTGCCTCTCCAGGGTCTGAAAATGAATGCCCCCACAGTGACCTGACAGATGCAAGACTAAGGTTAGACAAATTAAATGTTTCTGCCGTTTCCCTCCAACCCTTGAGCAAAATTGAATATACTTACAAAAATGGAGAGGATGGATTCCTGCAAATTACCACAAAGGACATTCTGTATACTGTTACGGAATTAGCTAAACTTAAAAAGGAATTCTGTTGTACTCCAAAGAGTCAGAAACCGAATATGTTTGGAGAGTATCTCTGTCTGCAAGAGATCAAATTTTACTAAGTGAGAACGAAGCTGAGGGATACTGGCGGCCAGGAGTAGTGACCTGGTCCTTAACTCAAAGAGCAACTTACTGGGCTAGAGGTCTTAACCCTTTGGAAAGGGGAGATCCCCTCATCCTCACAGGGATAGTCAACCAGTTGGTAGAAAGCGTACAGAAAGCAGCATGTCTACAAATGATGTATGATTTGGAACTTAGACTTAAACAGGAGTCCCTGATGATGATACTGGTCGATCCTGAACATATGATTCTCCTCATTCAGGGTCTTCCCAACTCCCTGAAAGCTGTGGGGATTCAACTGCATGGAAAGATACAAACAATATCCCAAAGCAGAAGGGCCATTGCTGCCCTGGAAGGAGTGCTGTCACCTGATCGAAAGACAGAGAAGAAAGCATGGACATGGGCAGAAGTTGCCCAGGGATTAATTAATTATGGGAGAAAGTATGGTCCTGTCAATATTTCTAGGAAAATTGATACTAAGGAACTGAGGCAAACAGAGGTAAAAATCCCTCCTTACCCAAGTAATGAGAACTGCCTGACACCTCCTACTTCCCCAGGAGGTAGAAATATTCTAAACAAAAAACAAAGGTTACAGGTATTGGGGTGGCAAAAGGGTATTCCTAAAGATTTAATAGATGGATTACCCACTGAAAAATTGGAAAAGTTGGTATTAGAGTGGCCCAAAATAAACCTGTGGGCCCTAAGGAAAATGAAAGACCCCCACAAAATGTGGAAGGCCCTAGTGCCCCACCACTTACAGATTTATCAGAAACTACACCGTATCCTCTCACCCATGGGGTGGAAAACTAACTCCTCCACCCGTTGATTGTGAGCAAAGAGGTGGTGAGTAGATGCATATTCAACACCTCACTGAAAATACTGAAGGTGATCTATTAATTACTTGATTTGTGGGACCTAATTTAGTATCTATCACCTTTTTAGTGGACACAGGCGCCCAAATTTCAGAAATCAAAACCAAGGATGCTGCCAAGAATGGCATTAATCTATCATCTCATAAGCGACTATTTCTTGCAGATGCTTTTGGAAATACCCAGGCCCAGACACTAGTATAGTCAAATTGTGTCTGCCTGGAGACAACTCTAGCAACTATGGTTGTGAGATCATTTCTGTTCAATCTACTAGGATTAGATGTGTTAAAAGGGAAGGAATGGAAAGATAGCAGTAGAAAGAGTTGAGCATTTGGCACAGCACCAGTGAACATACGTTTCCTGCAAACTGCTGCCTTGCTTCCCCCATCAAAATTAACCAGTGTCAAACCTTATCCATTAGCCTAAGGACCTGGGAAGGGAAAATTGATAATCCCAGTACTGGAGGAATTAGAGGAACAGGGAATTGTAGTGCCAGCACAATGTCCTTTTAACTCCCCAGTATGACCCATTCATAAACCAAACGGGAAGTGAAGACTAACTGCAGACTATAGAAGGTTGAATGCTAGTTCAGGCCCATTACCAGCTGCTGTGACAAACATTGCTGAACCCATAGCATCTATCCAGGGACAGGCTCATCCCATAATGGCAACTATTGATGTTAAAGGTGTGTTTTTTATGGTCCCCTTACAACCTGAGGACCAAGAACACTTTGCTTTTACCTAGGAAGGGCAGCAGTTCACCTTCACCTGACTTCCTCAGGATATAAGCATTCCCCTACTCTAGCTCACCATGCTTTAGCACAAGAATTGGAATCAATTCCTTCAGAGGAAGGGCTTAAAATTTACCAATACATTGATGATGTCATTATAGGAAGAAGTCAGGCAGATATGGTTCAAGCAATGCAGGATAAAATTATATCACACCTGGAAAATTTGGGGTTAAAAATCCCACTTGAAAAAATTCAGGTATGGGCTAATGAGGTAAAATTTGTGGGAATCTGGTGAAAGGGAAGAATGACCTGTATTCCTCAAGATACCCTTTCTACATTATACCAGATAAAAATACCTGAAACAAACAGAGAGTTACAAAATGCACTGGAACTGCTTGTGTTTTGAAGAACACATATTCCTGATTTTTCTATCATTGCAAGGCCTTTGTATGACCTGTTATGAGAAAGAGTATTACAGGACTAGACCCCACTCCATGAAGAAGCTCTGCAGCTTTCAGTATTCAAAGCTGCTTATCACCAAGCCCTTGGTGCAATTCACCCTAGTGACCCAGTTCAGATTGAATAGGGACTTGCCCAGTTGGGCTTATCGATACTCTTCTGGCAGAAGGGCCCTGAAGGACCCACCCGACCTATTGGATTCTACTTTTGAAGTTTTAAAGATGCCAAAACCCAATATTTTATTTGGGAAAAAGGCTTATTTGTGATTAGTTTGGCCTTGTGAGAGGCAGAACGTGCAATTTGTAAACAACCTATAATATTCAGAGGTCCTTTCAAAGTAATTAAGCCTGTGCTAGCTGGGACCCCACCACCTGATGGGGTGGCGCAGAGAGCCTCAGTAAGAAAATGGTATGCACAGAAAGAACATTATTGTATAATCTTTGAGATTACTGAAGGCCCCATAAAAAAACTTAACAATGCAAGAGGAAGTTATCCCAAAACTTGACAGCCACACAATTTCCCCTGTGGTGAAATTTTCCACATTTTCCCACATTTTCGAAGCAATTGCAGAATGTCACGTTTACCGATGCATCAGCAAAACAGGACGGTAAAACATGAAAATATTGAGCTGTTGCTTTGCAAATAAAAACCGAACAGGAAATTATCACTGAGGGAGAAGGTAGTGCTCAGGTGGAAGAACTGTTCACACTCTGGGGCATCCTCCAACATGAGGCACCGTCTGCTTCTCCTGTCTGTATCTATACCGATTCTTTTGCCGTCTTTAAAGGCTGCACTGAATGGCTCCCGTTTTGCGAACAGTATGTCTGGGAGGTTAATCGGGTGCCTGTATAACAAAAAGAAAAATGGCAGGAGATACTAACCATAGCAAAACAGGGAGATTTTGCAATAGGATGGGTGGCTTCCCATCAAACAGATGAAACCCAGCCAGCCGATGGGATGGTAGAGCAGATGAACTAGTGCCACCTTAAGGGTCAACTCTGAATCAGAAGATTGGGCAAAATTGTTAGAATGGCTGCATTTAAAGAGGAAACATACTGGGGCTAAAGATCTGTACCAAGAAGCCCAAGCCTGAGGTTGGCCAGTTACTTGGGAGAATTATCTTACCTGCATTTCTGCATGTGAACAATGTTGAAGCAGACTTGAATGATATCCTTTGAAAGAAGAACCCCTTCATCTCAGGCAAGGGAAGGGGCTATGGGAAGCCTGGCAATAGAATACAGAGGTCCTTTTCACAAATCAGAAAGGAAGTGTTTGGTAGGAGTGGAAATACTATCAGGTCTGGTGCAAGCTGAAGCATTTGCTCCAGCTACAGGAGATAACATGATACAGGCCTTGAGATGGTGGTTTGGGACAATCCCCAAAACCCAAACTGTCCAATCAGACATTCTACTGCCAAAGTCGTTCAGGACTGGGCAGGGGAAGAAGGTATCGAGTGAGTTTTTCATACCTCTTATTATCCTCAGGCAAATGGGGTTGTATTAAAAACAAATGGCCTTCTCAAGATATTCCTTAAATCCCATGAGTCCGGATTGGCTGGGAGACTGTGGGACACTGTTACTCAAGTGAAAAATCAGTGGGCAATAAACAGATACCCCAAAATTACCTCTTTTTGCCCTAATCCTCCAACCATGATCCCCTGTCTAGAAGCCCCAGAGACTACCTCTTACTATCTGGGAAAACCAGTGTTTGTAGAACATTTCATAGAAATGCCCAGAGTGGGGACAGTACTACTGGCCCTGAGAGGACCCATAAATAGATATGGGTGGACAGCCAAAGATGCTCATGGGAAAGAACATAAAATTAATACACAATGGATTGACCCATCGTTTTAATGATAATAACCTCTCTTCCGGTTCCTGCAACGAACCAAGGATGTCCTTTTCCTACAGATAAGACTTCATGGGACTTGCCAAAGATCTCCTCTGGAGACAACCACATGATAGCCCTTATGTATAACTGTTGTTTTCTTAGCTTTGATGGCCTTTATGGGATGTGTAATGTATTCTAACAGATGTTGTTTTGGATATTAGTGTTCTTCTCTCTTAGAGCATCAGGAGACCCTCGGCCTGCCTTCCCAAGTTATAATAGGGAAAATGACTTTATAGTTTTAGGTAATAAAATAGCTCGTGTTTAATCTTAGCAATAGTTGGGTCTGTGGAAGTCCAGCAGGAACTGAGAATTGGCCATGGGTGGCTCATCCAGTCCAACCTAAATAGTGGGTAAGCAATTTAAGTATAGTTCTTAACGGTACTGAATTTTGGGCTGAGGAAGGGAATCCGTGGTGATGCCAATTCTCTGCAAAGGGGACCTATTGCCACCATATTTGAAACTGGCCATCATATTTGAAACCTCATGGCAGTCAGGTGAAGTTCCCAATGACTGGAAATATAACCCCCATTTTCAAGAAGTGGAAAATGGATGACCCAGGGAACTACAGACCAGTCAGTCTCACCTCTGTGCCTAGCAAAATCTTGGAGCAGATTCTCCTGGAAGGCATGCTAAGGCACATGAAAAACAACAAGGTGGTTGGTGACAGCCAACATGGCTTCGCTAAGGGGAAATCCTGCCTGACCAATTTTGTGGCCTTCTGTGATGGGGTTACGGAACGAGTGGACAGTGGTAGAGCAGTTGACGTCATCTACCTGGGTGTCATAATACAGGGTACTTCTAGATCCAATAGGGCCTCCCACTATCATATATTTGGGGGTCCGCTTATAAAAGTATTCTCATGCTCCTGCAGATGGTTGCCAAGTACAATTATGTGCCAAGTAACGGCCTGTTTGTTTGGTGCCAGACCAGAATTTTTGAAAATACATTCTGATCCTGTTTGAATTTTGCCATGTCCATCAGAAAACCTGAGGTATATGTTTCTTCTCAGTGTTGTTGGTCTGTTGGCAAGCAAAAATGACACTGAGCCATTGACGACAACTCTTTGCGTGCAGCCATCCAGCTAGTTCTTTATCCACCGAGTGGTCCATCTATGAAATTAATGTCTCTCCTTTTTAAAGACAAGGATATTATGTGGGACAGTGTTGAATGCTTTGCACAAGTCCAGGTAGATCACGTCAACTGCTCTATCCCTGTCCATCAGTTCCGTAACCCCATCATAGAAGGCCACCAAATTGGTCAGGCAGGATTTCTCCTTAGTGAAGCTGTGCTGGCTGTCACTAACCACCTTGTTGTTTTTCATGTGCCTTAGCATGCCTTCCAGGAGAATCTGCTCCAAGATTTTGCCAGGCACAGAGGTGAGACTGACTGGTCTGTAGTTCCCTGGGTCATCCATTTTCCCCTTCTTGAAAATGGGGGTTATATTGCCCTTTTTCCAGTGGGCAGTAACTTCATCTGACTGAATATATAATGATTATAGATTTACGTAGGCTCTGGGGAAATAATGCACTAAAAACTGCAAAACATTCAAGGGCAAGACAGAGGGAAGGCCTTTTAATTTGTCATTCCATGACTTAAGAAACTATGAAGAATAGTTCTTATAAAACTTTACATGTTATTTTCATTTTTGAGCATTTCTCTACTTCTTCACAGAAAAATACAAATAAAGTGCTGGAGAGTTTTGAAAGCATTTTCTGCACTGGTAACACTATTGGCCAGAACTGCTTACTAAAAATTTCTTAGGATTCTATTTCACACACAGAAAAAAAAAAAAAGACACAAATAGAGTGTGTGTTTTTTCACTTTAAATGTTAAACTAAATAAATTAGAACAAATAAGTTCAAGCCCTAAGAACTGATTTTTCTGCAACTTTCGTCCAGTATAATGAAACAAAAAAAATTAAAAATCTCCATGAGAAGAGATGTAATTGTACCCAGTTTGCTAAATACTGTTTTGCTGGATTTACTTTTAAATGTTAATTTAAAGCTTTGACACTTATAGTAAGCATTAAGAACTGTAAAAATCACTAGAATGGAAAAAAAACACAGCAGAATTTTTTTTCAGCTTCAATCTGAAATGTAGTGTCCATGTTAATTTCTCTCAGCAATTTGTGCATAGACATATAGGAATTTATCTGCTTTTCGAAATGCTGTCAACAAAAGTGCAAACTAAAACTTACATGCACATTTTTGGCCCACTGTGTGACTTTAAAAGATTGGGACCAACAAAATACCATAAAGCTTTATGGCAGGAGGTAAGATATCAGAAAGCAGGAAAAGTAAGAAGGTCAGTGTATTTGATTCCTTGTGCAACTTTTTTCCCCTTCTTATTAATCTAAATGCTTCATCCATTGTATTACTAATCAACATTTTTATTAATAACTGTATGCCTCTAATTTTAATTTCCTCCCCCCATATAGAATTTACTGCACTTTTCCAAATCTGACACCATCCAACTGTTATTCAGCACATTTTCTTATTAAATATTGCCTTTAAAGGTATGATATCTTATTAATTAGATATTGTTTTTAAAGAGATTTCTTGCTGGTTATCTTAAGCTCAGAAGGAATTGTTCTTTGCTTTCTAAACTTTCATTGCAGAAGATTCCCATTAAAAATACTATAAGACAGTGAAATCCCAATAACTAAGACAAATAGAGTTAATTAAGACAAATATACATTTTTAATATTATGATTAAAAGTTAGTTAAGGCAAAATGGAAATCTTACACTCTCTAATAATTTATTAGCCTTTAGGGATTGTATAAACATTTGTATATTTTACAGGTAAAAACTTCCACTTTGTCCCTGGCAGACAAAACACAGGAATATTCCAGATTCTTTTTATTTCCAATTCAGTCTGAACACTTTAATACAAAAAGTAAACAAAACCAAATATCTGTCACAGCTGTGTCTAAAACAGAAGATAATAAATGTCTTCAAAATATGTAAAAATGAAGGTCATGATCTCATGCCATTTGAATAAATAGATATAATTACCATCAAAGCTGACCTTTAGGTTCTTAAAATTTCAGGTTGATGATAGACATCCTCCAAAGCTGTTCAGTTAGAACACAGTAATATGGAGATAACTATCAAGAGCTATACTAATTCCATCAAGACTGTGTGATTTAATGGTCATTTCGGGTTACATATATGGTATACTACACTTTATACTTAGAACAAGCACAACCAGACTTCCTCGATTTACTATGTTGTTAAAGATGGAGGAATATATTTATGCCTTAAACTTGGTTCACATTTTTAAAGATAAAATGAAAATATACTTACATGCCACAAGTAAACCCACAATTTTAATTGGATGTTGTGTGTGTATATATATATATACACACATATATATACTCTTCTCACGAACACAAGTTTTCCTTCAAAAATCTCTCTGAATGCACAAGACATATAAAACAATCTTGCCCGTAATATCTTTTTCTAGAAGCAGCATCATGTATACTTGGCTCATCTCTGGCATTTCTGAATATGCATTTGAAAGGTTATTCATACTTCTTCATTGTTAAGAAAACAGATACAAGTTCTTCATCTGCATTACCAGAAATGAAAAAAAAAAATCTGATTTTTCCTGTAGGTTTCTGTTCCTATGTTCTTCCAAGCATTTTCCTCCTAGTTCACTCCCATATGCACTTCTCAAGTCTTTTCTCATCTCTTCCCATACCAAACATCTTGATAAACAAGTATGAAGTATATGCTGTAGCTAACTTATGTATGCTGAAATGCATCAAACACGGCGACTTTTCAAAAGCAAAGAAAAACTGCACAAAACTTCAAACTCTCTTTTAATTACTGAGCAATCATAAATGCTGTTTTACATTTTCTGTTCTTTGGTTTGTTTTTTTTTTTTTTCAGTTCTGCTGATGGCATCTACAAGTTCATCACCAAAAGTTCATAAGAAATGCTACCACGTATACAGTTCATGACATATGTCTTTTCTATGGCAAACTCTTTAATGTCATTTGGGGCCCAGAACAGTTTTTATAACAGACTAATTAGGAGTTTAAACAGAATTAAGATTTCAAAAATATGTAAATGAGCAATTTAGGTGAGCAACCTTTTACTTATGGAAAAACATCATTACTATCCCATTGATACATTAGCAAATTGTTAAGCAAGAAACTCTATAAAACCCCAGTTTAATGGAGCTTCTGAGCAAACAAAAGGCAATTCTTCAATGTTTATGAAAGCATATTCACAGTTGCAATGTTTTTCTTCAGTCGTTACAGCTAAGTACTGTGGTTAATACCTATAGGAGGCCTATAAGAAAGCTGTCAAAACCTTTGTCAAGGGTGTGTAGTGACAGGACAAGGGGAAATGGCTTTAACCTGACACAGGCGAGATTGAAATGAGATCTTAGGAAGAAGTTCTTCCCTCTGAGGGTGATGAAGCACTGGCGGAGGTTGCCCAGAGAAGCTGTGGCTGCCCCATCCCTGGTAGTGTTCAAGGCCAAGTTGGACAGGGCTTGGACAAACCTGGTCTACTGGAAGGTGTTCCTGTACATGGCAGGGGAGTGGAACTGGATGAGCTCTGAGGTTCCTTCAAACCCAAACCATTCTATGATTCTGTGGTTCTGTGAATATAATGACCTTCCTCTGCTCTGAATCATATTTAGAAAATTACCTTATTTTAGTTTCTGGTGTCATTTCTCAAGATACACTATGACGTGCCAACAACAGCAGTCGTTCTGTCTCAAGACAGAGCCTAACACAAAGCCCAACCACAAAGTGTGTGAGATCATTTGTATTCTAATAAAACATACTAACAATTTAAGATTTACCCATATCAACTTGCTTTCAATATTAAATACTTTGAGCTTCTTTAATATTAGCTTTGCTGAGAAGAGCAAAGAACTTCTAGCTATTAGTGTGCTCGCATTATGAGCACAGTGAACATAGTTTATTTCTTGACAAAGCGATATTGAGGCTTCTCATCTTACAGATTGGAATTATTTCCTATTCAGCCTCCATTTTGTCTCCTTCAATTGTATCTAGAATCAAGAAAGGTGTCCATTGTTTTAGTTATCTTCTAGTAGCCTGGAAGAGTACAGTCTTTATTTCTTCATTTTTTTCTTAAAGTTTTAATGCTATAATTCAATAAAAGTTATTTGGGGTCTCCATGCTATTAATTGGTGTCGTGGTTTAAGCCCAGCCATGAATCAGAACCACGCAGTCTCAATCTCACTCCCCCTCTTCGCACCCCCAGCTCCCAGAGGGATGGGGAGGAGAACTGAAAGACTGTAATACCCTGTCCTGGGTTCAGCAGTAGCAGTCATGTTTTTCCTTTGTGTTAGCTGGTGCAGTGCTGTGTTTTGACTTCCAGCCTGGGAACAGTGTTGGTGAAGCCGATGTTTTCGGTTGTTGCTAAGTGATGTTTACCCTGACCAAGGACTTTGTGAGGCTCATGCTCTGCCAGGGAGAAGGGGAAGCTGTGAGGAAGCAGAGATGGGGCACCTGACCCGGGCTAGCCAGGGAGGTATTCCATACCACAGCACGTCATGCCCGGGGTGGGGGGTAACTGGGAGTTACCCGGAAGGACACGGGCTTCCGGGTGGGACTCGTTTTCTTGGCCGGTGGTATCGTATTCTCTTCCCTTGTTATTTTCCCTTATCATTGTTGTAGTTGATAGTAGCAGTGGTAATTTGTGTTGTACATTGGTTGCTGGACTGTTCTTGTCTCAACCCATAGGAGTTGCACTCTTTCGATCCTCCTCCCCATTACTCCAGGAGCGGGGAAGGGGAGAGCCCCGGTGCGGGGGGTGGGGGGACGGACCTCGATTGTTGTCAGCTCGGCACCACTCACTGGGAGTGAGTGAACAAGTTACCTGACTGGGTTTAAACCACGACATACCCACATGTTGAGATAAGAAAAATCCAGTAACTAAGGTACAACACAAACCACTGCTGCTACCACCAATAATAACGGCAATAAGGAAAATAACAAGGGAAGAGAATACAACCGCTCACCACCTGCCATCCGATACCCCTCCCAACCAAGCAGTGATCTAGCCCTTCCAGGCAACTGCCCCCAGTTCTACATCCTGGGCATGACATGATGTGGTATGGAATACCTCTTTGGCTAGTTTGAGTCAGGTGTCCTGTCTCTGCTTCCTCCCGACTTCCCTTCCTCCCTGGAAGAGCATGAGACTCAGAAAGTCCTTGGTCAGAGTAACCATGACTTAGCAACAACTAAGAACATGTTATCAGTGCTGTTCCCAGGCCGAAAGTCAAAAACAGCACTGCACCAGGGACTAAGAAGGAGAAAAATGACTGCTACGGCTGAATCTAGGACAATTAGTCTAGCTGAAGTGGAGAATTCTAAGCTTTAGTAATCTCCTCTGTATCTAAGGTCCCATAACCAGCCCAAGTCACTAATTGCTAATTTCTCCTGCCTTTTCAAAAAGTAACTAACTGGTTTGGAGCCCAAGTTTTTGATGCCAAACTTGTGACATCTTTTATATATATAAGATTAGTAAAATGATTGTTAGATCTGTTAAAATTGCTTTCCTATCATCACCTTGATACTGAAGAGTGCTCATAATTTCTATTCATTTGGCAATCCAGATCTACTTTTCTTGTGTTTTTATGCTGTTTTGTTCTGGTTTTTTTTTCCTCAAAGCTCAATGCAGTTATATTAGAAATTCTAGGTCAAATCCTCTCTTCCTTTTGCTTCCTTTAGCTTCCAGCTTTTCCTTTACAAGGGACCTTTATATCAAATATTTATATAAGATCTTCTTTCAATGTGCAGTAAGAGAGTTGAAGTGCTTACGCGGTATTTATGGTTCAAGGGTGTGCATTTTAAATAACAATTCTTTCATGTGTCTTGGGATGGAGATATCATGCTGGAAATGTATCTTTCAAACATTCATCTACTTCAATAATTCGTCTATATTTTAACCTCTGTCACCATCTACTCCTGTTTCTACTCATGCTTCTCATGCTCTCAAAGAGCACTTTGGACAGTGCTCTTAATAATATGCTTTAACTTCTGCTTAGCCTTGGTATGGTCAGGCAGTTAAAGCAGATTCAGAATATGTATTCTGGACAGGCAGTGGGTCTAGGGTATCATTGTGATCTCTTCCAGCTGAACTATTCTATTCTATATAAAAAATAAAAAGAAACCATTATTAATGATTTCAAACAGCAAACTGAATATTTTTCAGCAAGTGAAAAGTATTTAATTTTTTTCTGATGTAGTTTGTATGTAAAACTATGCTTTTCCTTGGGTTTTTAAAGAGAACTATATGTATCCTTATCAGAATCTTAAAAGGATATACGATGCAGCTTGTAAATTCTGTATATATATCTGTATGCATTTCTATGAATATGCATTTATATATCTATTGTTATTTACCTTGAAGGAGAGCCGATCATCTGTAAATATTTCATTTTAACTAATTATTACAGGATTCAGTGAAAAATGAATCTATGAGAAATCTCATTTCTATTGCTTATTGTCCTGTCTTGAAGATTTCATGAGTGGGATGGAAAAGGGGAGACAATCATTGTTAATTATACATAGCTCACAATTAATTCTAACATTACTGTGTGTCTGTATGCATGGAGATTTTTAAAGACACTTCTTGCTTCTGAAGAGGATAACTCATGGGAAAATACGTTACTTGATGAGAAGCAATAGGCCTGATATTTCATTAAAGCATTTGATCTTGCAAATAGTGCCTTTCCTCGCTGCGGTCATGGGAGCTAATCTTTAGTTTGCTGCTGAGCTTTGTGGAACTGAAGTGTGTGGGCTCTAGTCTACAGTCTTTGAGCATGTGCTCAATTTAAATAACTAAAACCATGTTCTGAAAGATATAGATTCCTTGTAATGCTTTCAAATCTCCACTGTGATTGTTGATGAGGCAGCCACAGCTTCTCTGGGGAACCTGTGCCAGGACCTCACCACCCTCACAGTGAAGAATTTCTTCCTAATACCCAATCTTTTTCCCTTTGTCAGTTTAAAGACATTCCATATTGCTGCAAGCACACACTGCTGGCTCTTGCTGAGCTTCTCATCAACTAACACCCCCAAGTCCTTCTCCTCAGGGATGCTCCATCCAGTCTCCACACAGCCTGTATTTGTGCTTGCGATTGCTCCAACCCAGGGCCTTGTTGAACTCCACAAGGTTCACAATGTCCCACCTCTCTAGCCTGTCGTGGTCCCTCTGGATCTCATCCCCTCCCTCCAGCACCACACAGCTCAGTGTCTTTGACAGATGTAACTTTTTTTTCAAAAAAAACAGTTTTGCAAATAACAAAAATGCATGTCTTTTGCCTTAGCACTTTCTGATTTATCAGTCTTGTAATACTTCCTTTCTTCTGAATTCTGTAACAACAAGGCTAGGGGAGAGAGAAGTTTATGATGTCATGAAAAGAAGTAATCTGCTTCAATAAAATGAATGAAAGCTTTTATAATGCTGATTCATTTTCTGCCACAGAGCTTCACTGAACTATTATAAAGAATTATATGGGATGTTACATACTGTGTGTTTCAACAGACTAGATTTCAAGCATGTCTAGGTTCATAATACTTAACTTTCCCAAGTAATAACAAATAGTCACTTAACCAATCCTGCATGCTATTCCACAAAACACAAGTAAGAACTGAGCTGTTGGGTGGGGCTTGGAGCAACCTGGTCTAGTGGAAGGTGTCCCTGCCTGTGGCAGGGGGTTGGAACTGGATGAGCTTTAAGGTCCCTTCCAACCCAAACCATTCCATGATTTTATGAAAGTCAGTAAGAACTATGGATATGTGATAAACACATAAATGTATTGGATTTCGCAAATCATAGGTGTGGTTATGTGGGTATAACTGTACCAGTTTACAATAACAGAAACAAAACTCACTAAAGACACAAGACTAGACAACAAGTTAAAAAGGTTCAGATCTCTTGATCAAAGCAGAGTCACATAGCAAAAGAATTTGTAAAGGTAAAAGAAAGAAGGGGGGGGGGGGGGGGGTGATATAAGGAAAGCTAGTGCCTGGAAAACATAAAGTACTTTTTAGCTAAACTTAGGTTGTAGAAAGAGAACAATGTTTATGTTGTAAGTTGTGGAATGTAGTGGCCCCACTAAACATGAGTTAATTGTTTCACACTAGTCTTCTGAAGTATCTTTAGTTTGTGTTGTAAGTCTGTGGTGAGATAACAGGATTTAGTGGCCCCACTAAACATGAATGAGTTATTTCACACCATCCTTCTCATTATCAATTAGTTTAGAAACAGAGCCTCCCAAGCATCTGCTAGCTTGGGATACTCCTTGTCTGCCCATCCTGCAATAAATTTTGCAGGAAGGTCACACTGTTTTAAATCATTGCTAGTTATCAGAATAATTACAGTGTGATTACTGGAGCGTCCAACTGTGCCAAAGGTGAAAAGTACACTGTGAGGAAGACTGCTTACTTTACCTTGAAGACCACTACTCACAAGAGGAAGACTGCTCACTTCATCCTCAAGACCCCTGCCCACAATCACCTCAGAGCAATGTGCAGACACCAAAAGGAGGAGACTTATGATAATAAATTCTTGGAGCTAGTTATAATATCCCCCGCTTATATGCAGGAATTATGAATATGTATGTAACTAATGTAATAGTGGAAGTACATAAACCTGTAACAAATACTAATCACTTGTACCTCTGGCTACAGTCATGCGCCCAGTGCTGTTGCTTTTGCTTTATTGACTTTGTCCCTTAATAAAACCTTGTTATCTCATTTAGAAGAGTGAGTTTGTATTTCACAGATATATTTAAAAGGTCAGATTCTGACCACTGTCTAAATAGGGAGAAGTGTAGATCGGGTTACTTGTGTTATCATGATAAATTTAATTACTTGTTCTACCTAAGATTTTTTTAGGATCTTGACCAAGATTGCATCCAACTGCTGTCTAGGCTTATATTTCCCAGTGTTACACAATTAATCAGCTGTGGGACTGGGAACAGAAAAAAAATCATTTGAGTCATAGTATGTGTTTCAACGTTTCTTATGTCTCCATTTTGTTTTATTTTTCTCGAAAGAAACAAAATGTAGAAGGTGGATGTTGCCTTCCAATCAAAAGTGAATTTCCCCATTCATAGCTCTTGTGGTTATCTGTGTTTCAGCAATCTAGTGTCTTTTTTCAATTTGTTGAAGCCTCTTTCTTTCTAAAGATTCCCTGCCAATGTGGCAGTTTCTGGTTTTTGTTGTTTTTTTTTTCGTTGTGGATTTTTTTTTTTTTATGTCTTTCCTTTCCATACAAAAGAGGGAAGGAAACTTATCTTTCTGTGTTTTGTTTACTCAAACTAACTCAAATTTTATTAACATGGTGTCTAAAGGACATTGGAAGTGGCCACAAGGATGTATAGGGCCATTAGCATAAACTTATTTGAAATTCTGAACTGAAATTCTCTACCAGAAATTATCTTGGTTCAGATATAGCTTCCTTTTTCCAATTGCCCTATGATTTCCTGGAACTCCAGACTTAGTAACTTCCATTTAATCCTATTCTACCAGTTAAACTTTATATTAAAATCATGTTGTCATCTTTTTTCTTTTATCTTTTTCTTTGTTTGTGTGTGCCACCAGAAGATTTTTTCATTCCTTTAGTATCAATAAGAATGATTTTCAGTTCATTTACAGGCATCTCTCTGTTTGGCACAAAAATGTTTAGAAATTTCATTTAAAATGTGCAGCTGAGGACTTAGATAGGTGAGACAGTTGAGTGAGAAAAGAGAAACTGAGGCACTAATAAACGAAGTGCTATGTTCAAGTGGGTTGGTGTTCCTAACAGATAGATACTCTGACACTGAAATCAGCGTGCTGACCACCAGCATGACTAAAATTAAACATTATAAATATAAGCCACATAACCAATTCTGTACTCATTTCTCAAAATTTGCATTGGACTAATCAGTGGTGCTTCATTTTGCTTACAAAAATTTCCTACTAAGAAATTTCAAATAAATAGACAATTTTTAGTGAAATGCCCATCTTAGTTTGGAATTTTCCAACACTGTAAACAACTATTCTGTTCAGATAAGTAATATCAGAATACTACTGGTTTCAGTAATATTTAGGTGAGTGAAACTTTTATTACCTGGGAGTATACTGCTCATTTAAATCACAGGAGCTTGTACTGCAGGTACTCACCGTCTTTCATTACAGGCCACTTACTATATGAATGGTCAAATTGGTTTAGTTTATTTTCAGACTTAAACCAGCTAAAATTCCTCTTTTACATTTTACATGAATAAATATGAACTTTAGAAAGTCTAAGGGGGCAAAAAACCTCCCAGTCACTGGATAAATTTTTAAAGCTCATCTTACTATTTTGCAGCTGGTGCCCTTTGCTGAAGGATATTTCCTGTGCTGCAGACTCTGAATAAAAGCATTTTATTTCAAGAATGCAATTAGAAACATATCTGTTGTGCTAGAACCTTCATAGTGAGCAACTTCTTGTAAACCAGGCAGGAAGATTTCTAAAAACCAGGTTTCTTTAGCATGCTTAATCGTGCCTTCTACCACCTTATTACACTAAAAAATCTCAACAGCCAAGCATCCATCTCCCAGCTCCACAACATCTATAAGCTAGCAACTGATATTTAATTCATTTCACTGGGCTTTGGAAAAAAGCAAGTCAATTCTTTTTCAGATGTCTTATTTCTCTGGACCTTGGAAAAGCAAAAAGCCTGCTGCTTGATGGTAGCACCTAAACAACCATCACGTCCTTCATCTTCATGGAGTTTCAGATGAATCATAGAAGAATGACTTGCAGCTTGAATTTTCAGCTCAGGAAGCCTCAAGCTTTGCCAGGAAAGTGCAAGCTTTAGCTGAGGCTGGAGCTTATAGAAATGCTCTCCCCAGTAGTAGAATAAAGGAGGAGAGTGAATTTAATATATCAGCTGAACTACGGTAATTAGTAATTGAAAGGTGAGTACGAATAGCTTCCTAACCTCTCAGACACTGTGCTTCCCATTCAGGCAGTATAACTCAGCATATATATAATAGAGTGTGCATATTC
This sequence comes from Pezoporus occidentalis, assembly GCF_034315485.1. Lineage (NCBI taxonomy): Eukaryota > Metazoa > Chordata > Aves > Psittaciformes > Psittacidae > Pezoporus > Pezoporus occidentalis. The sequence continues at coordinate 45,907 of NW_026915755.1, read as the reverse complement.
TTGATCCAGTTTAACACACAAACTAACTTCAAAGGCATAACTGGTTGAACAAGAGACACAGGGTTGAAACTTGGGTGCACATTGCAAGACAAATTACAAGGTGGATGGAATATAAGTAATCTATGTGTCTACAGAATCATAGAATGGCTTGATTTTCAAGCATGGGATACACATTTAACAAAAGCCACCCGGTTAGTCAACACTAGGGGGTCTGCCAGCAGGGCTGCAGATCTGCCCAGTCCTATCAGAACTTTTACGTACCATAGAGGGGGATAAAGTTCCTATAGTGCACATAAAGAATTTGCTGTAGTAGGCAGTCTGCATTATTCCTGTTTCAGGTAATGACAAACCCACTAGTGGGATTGCTTTTGCTCAGGGACCTGGATGTACTTGGTGGGTAATGCGGGAAATGGGTAAGTCTGGTGTATATTTCAAGGGGATTTAATTTTGGATGAAAACAGCCAATGAACTCAATTATGTGCTATTGTCTGCTATATAACACTTTTATAGCCCATGAGCTAGATGTCCATCTCCACCACTCTGGGTTTTGAAAAGAAGATATGTGCTGTCACGATCATCAGCAGAATAAAGTTATGGGAAAGCTGGCAGCAGCAGAACTGTTCTCTAGCCACCATCAACTAAGCCGGACTTCCCTCTGATCATCACTCCAACAAAGAATGACCTTTCATGGGACCAGACAAGTTCAGTGGTGTTGTCAGCAGGCAACAATCCGACACTATAGACTGTCTCTCCCACCCTGAATGACTGTTATGAGAGGTGAAGACCAACGTCATAGACTGAATGAACACAGTGAACTTTATAGGGATGGTCCGTGGACTTAAGAATCATATTTGTCTCTTTGTTTGTGTGTATATATTTCTCAAGAGACAAAAAGCCGTGGCATATTGAAATATGTGGGACCTGAGCATGACATAAATGATATGGAATAAGGGTTAGATACTGTTCTGGGTTCATCTGTAGCAGTTATTAGTATTTTTCTTAGTAGCTGGTGCAGTGCTGTGTTTTGACTTTAGTCTGAGAACAATGCTGATAACACACCAACATTTTAGTTGTTAAGTAATTCTTACCCTGATCAAGGACTTCACAGTCTCTCATACTCTGCCAATGAGGAGAGGAACAAGAAGCTGGGAGGAAGCAGAGACAGGACATCTGACACAAACTAGCCAGAGGGGTATTCCATACCATGGCACATCATGCCCAGTATATAAACTAGGGGCAGAGTCACCCAGAAGGCCTAGATCACTGCTCAGGTTGGGCTGGGTATTGGTTGGAGGGTGGTGAGCAATTGTATTGTGCATCACTTGTGTTTATTGCAGTTTTTTTTCCCCCTCTGCTTTTAGATTTATATTCTCTCCTGTTGTTATTTCCCTTATAATTATTATTATTGATGGTAGCAGTAGTAGTTTTGTATTATATTTTAGTTATTGGACTGTTCTTATCTCAACCTGTGGGTTTACATTCTTTCGATTCTCCTCGCCATCCCCCCAGGAGTTGGGGGGAAGAAGGGAGGGAGTGAGCAAGGAGCTGTGTGGTTCTGAGTTACTGTTTGGACTTAAACCACAACAGAGGGATGCATTATAAGTCATACACACTCCCCTTATAACTCTTCAGACTGGCTAGTCCATGAGGCTGATGGCCAGTGGTGTTTAACAGTTGATTACAGGACATTGAACACCAATACTCCAATGCTGACTGCTGCCGTGCCAAGCATAATCTCTGTCATGACAGCAATGCAAGCTGTTGCCCACCCTTGGGTGGCCACTCCAGATGTTAAGGATAAGTTATTTATGGTTTCCCTAAGTGAAGAATATAAACCCCAGTTTGCTTTCACTTGGGAGTGGACGCAGTACAAGTTTAACTGACTCCTTCAGGGGTATAAATATTTCTCAGTCTTGCCCACAGTGCCTTGGCCAAGACACTGTGGAGATGCCCACAGACATCCACATGTATCAATATATAGGTGATATCCTAATTGGTGTAGATGACAAAGAACTAGTGAGGCAAATGGCTGCAGCCATCTGGAACCTATTGAATAAAAATGGGCTCAAGGTTCCACCTTCTGAATGCTGGGGTCCCAGACAAGAAGTTACATTCTGATAGGCTTTGTGGATAGTGGGAGCTGTTGCAGTACCTGATGATACCCTGTCAGGCACTATTAAAAATGTCAGTCAATCAAGATGTTGCAAAAGCATTCTATAGTTAACTTGAGAACGATCGCCTTCTATTACTGGTATGGTGATTTAGATAATAGGTTTTTACTCCCTGATTCTGATCTCCAGAACTTCTTAACCTCTGAAGATCCCCAAATGTATGTGACTTAGGAATGATAGTTATAGGATTAATTATTCTTCGTAAAGTACTATGTTGATGAGGGCTTTCTAGTAAAGTCTCTTAATCAGCTTTGTATTCGCACCTAGCTAAAGAAAAATAAAAGATAGACTTCATGAGTAACAAACAGCCTTCAAAGAGCTTAAAAAGTATATTTTTCTGTTATTAAAACAACCAGTCTTAGTGTAGTATCTGATCAAGTCTTCTAAATTATATTTTTCTTTTAAGTCAAACCACTTAACCATGAATATGTAGACTTTTCAGATCAGAATTCAGTAATTCAGGATCCTCTGATATTTCTCTGACTCAAGCTATTGAGTCTATGCATTGGTTGCTCCTCAAATATATAAATAAATGAAATTATTTTGTAATAATTTTGTGAGTGATATTTTATAAGAAAATCCAAAGAAGTCCTCAGTGCTGTAGCAACAAATAGTCACCCATAAATGAAAACATACATTAATTGCAATATTTTAAGCACTGTACTATGCAATAGGGTATTGCAGGTGCTGACACTCATACAATGCTATAAATAATAGAGGTTTAAACATTTTCAGATAAAGTTCTTGCCCTTTCAAAATACTTTCTGCATCCTCAATTACATCCTCCTGCAGAAGGAAATTTCATCTTCTTATTCTGAACCTGCAAGAGCAATTAGTTCTGAGACTTTCCTGATTCAAACTTCTCTCATGTTAGTGTTCTTAGTCCTGCTTCTTATTATACTATGTATTTTTTCTTTGGTTCTTCTTATGCAGAACATAATTATGTCTTGCAACAATTCAAATACAGCTTACTACTTTCTTGTAGAACCTTGACTTGCCTTTCTCCTACCTGCCACACTGTTCTCATCCTGTTTTCACAATGGTTGGTGTTTGACATGGCTGTCATTAATGTAAGTTCACTTTTTCAATGACTTCGAATACAGTACCATTGACAATTTGATTCTTGGCCTGAAAATAAAAGAACAAGTTTTCACACTGTTAAGTGAAGGGTACTTACATGAATATAAGTATCTCCATTGTTAGCTTGGTTCTCTTTAAGCACTTCAGTGAGAGAATACCAGTCACCAGAGCACCTTGGCTCATGGCTACAAACTACAGTAGCTCACAAACTGCATTTCCAAAGGTCTCTGGCTATCCTGCAGGTAGGGGTGCAGGAGAAAAGCCTTTCCTTTAGCATTATAAAAGCAGTTGTATGTGTAATTGTTCACTCTCCTAGACACATTCTTGTGAGCAATGTTACCTACATGCATAGGTCTTTAGACCACATGTGGTTTAGGATACAAATAGATACACTTTTGCATTTAAATCAGATGCACAGACTCTGAAATCTGAAATAAATATGCTTAATAGTGTGATGGAGAAAATATCTCCTATTGTCTGACCACTGAAAATTAACAAAGAAAAAATAAACAGTAGTTGTTGCAAGTCAAATAACTTTTTAATAACTCAAGCAATCATTTTGCCATTTACTTAGCATGAAAAGAGTGTTTGTGTGGAGTTAGTGAAAAGAGGGTTTTTTTGTATGCTACCAGGTATGAACTTTACAATAGTAGGTGTGTTATATTTGGCACTAACTGACAGTTCTATCTGCATATCATCAATGGGGACGAGCTCATGTTGTAGGAACTGGTCCCTGGAGCTCAGACACTAAGCATGGCTCATTGCCCCTTCAGTCAACTCACCAGTTTGATGGTGCTGCATAATTTATCTGTGGTTAGTATTGTTGCATTCTAGTGAACTTCAGGGTTGAGTTCTGCTTATGAATATTCAGTTGGTCAAAGGAACACATTTGTTTCATGTAGTCACTATGTTATATGGTTAGAAGGCAAATGAATAGATAGAAAAGGTATTTTTGTTTTGGTTTATGACCTGGACAACAGATCTGGGGAGTCATGAATTTTCTGGTTTCAGTTCTGTGCATTGGGCAAGGCAAGCTATCATCTGTGACAGGAAAAGGACAATTAGTTTTTTCTTAAAGAAAGGGTTAAATACTATGAAAGTGCATGCACATGTCTCAGAGCTGAGACAGATAGGATCATCAACCCATCTTCAGTTAAAAGCCATCAGTTACTTTTCTTTCCTTACCCTTTTTCCATGGATGAAATTTTAGCAGAGAGAAAGCAAGTGTTCTTACATGTTTGCACTAACATGTAAGTACTTAGGGTGTGGATTTTAGTTATTGCAGTGTATGACTGGTTTCAGCTGTTTGTAGGGACTGGTCATCTTTTGAGTTAAAACAATGCTACAATGCAGCTCATAGAAGCAATCAAAATGCATGTGACTACCACAAGTTCTGGTGGCAATGTGACCACTAGCCAAAATACATATTTTTCCTCTTTGGCCTGAGGTCTGTCTGGAAATGTTTACTTCTAGAGAACTTTCTAAAAAAGGAGCATCAGAAGAAAGCAGGTAATTCTAAATCAACTTAACTTCCATGGGAGGCTTAGCAGAATGCCTTCCAGAACCTGCTACCCCAGGATATGTGAATCAATCTGCCTCAATGACCACTAATTGAAGGGAAGTCTCAGAACTACCTTCTTAGTTCAGTTCCCGAGACAGCAAAACCTATGAGGAAACTCAAGCACTTCTGCATGAAAGTTTTAACTAAAAGTATAACCATAAGAAACAAGGGCTTTCAACTGTCACCTAATGGGCAGCATTTCCCCCATAGACTTATTTTCTTAAGCTGTCAATCCTCCCCTTACATCATAGAAACCCTGAAACTTAACAAAACTATTTTTTCATACTCCATTTCCATGGACAAAGTTCACCTCTCTGAAGGGCCCCAGCCCTTATTTCACCAAAAGACCAGGCCTTTCTCCTTACAAGGCAGACAACTGTATTGCTGCTCCAATTCTAGTAGGTTTTCAGTCACCTATAGCCTTAAGAATCCACAAAGTCTTGCTTAGCAATGTTTTATAGTGAGCAGGTAGAGTAACCTGATATGCAGTTAGTAATAAATCCACTTAACCCATATAAGTGAATCCCATACATATTACAATACAGTGCCTACCTTCTATATCTGTTGTTCTTGAGAGTAATAATACTTCTTACTAAATAATAAACTCATGTTCGTCTGCTGCCCATGCTGTCAGTTAATATCTATCTTGGTGACATGGTGTCTTTGTTTTCATCTTTTTCACAGAGTTGTCAATCTTCATCCTGTTCATCAGATTTCTGTATTTTACTTACCTAGGGAGAAGTGATTGTGGATTTTCACTGTCGAAATTGTATAGGTAACTAATGTAGAAGTTTTTTTACCTTTCATTGAGGTTGGATATAAGGAAGTTCTTTACTGTGAGTGTGGTGAGGCACTGGCACAAATTGCCCACAGAAGCTGTGTCTGTCCCATCCCTGGCAGTGTTCAAGGCCAGGCTGGAAGGGGCTTGGAACAACCTGGTCTAGTGGAAGGTATCTCTGCCCATAACAGGGGTTGAAATTGGATGAGCTTCCAACTCAAACCGTTCTATGATTCTATGATTTTTCTTGGCAAGCTTATGTATGTGCATATAATATTGTCTGTATCATAAGCTGAAGAATATCCTGATTTTTGAAAATAGCCTTATGTAGATCAGAAAGCTCCTTATTCGCATCACTGTGTGATAGCAATTGTTTTGTTTGTTCTTTGGCATAGGAAGCCTGAAAATTAAATTTATTAGTGCTAGGACTGTATGCAGCTTTCCAAAATGCATCTCATTATAACTCTAGTCTGGTAAGCAGATTACTCAATTTTACCATCATCTGAAAAAAGTTAAGCTGACAGTGTTGCTCAGTGTTGCATAATCTTACATTCAGAATTTCATAGTAATTATGATTATAGCAGGTTTTTATAACTTGAAAAAAAACTGAATTACGTTATTTTTTTCCTAATTATTATATTCTTAGATAACTGCTTAACAGTTTATTCATAATTTTAACTGGATTTCAGTGTTTTTTAAACATCAGTCCTGGAACTCTTAGCTCAGTATGGGTAACTAAACATTGAGAATAATCCTGTATTTCTTGTGTGTATATATTTTAAATATCTCTGTGCATGTTAGAGACATTCATTTTCAATGTGAATGGTGGGAAATAAAGCAAAAGGAGGGTATGTGTCTCCTTTGCTTATGCATATGTGAGGCCTAGAAAAGGTCCCACGTCTTGTCAGATCTGGATCTAGTTTTGAGAGAGAGCTGCACAGCCTTTTTCCTTGAGTTAATGTCTCAGTTTCCATAGCAGAACATGCAATCAGTTGGGCTTCAGGTTTGTTATCAAATGAAGAAAAAAAAGATCTTTGGGAATGATAGAAGTGTTGTTGATGACTGTAGCTTCAAAACAAAATTGCTGCTGTTTCTGCTTCTGCAGTTGGAGAATATAAAGGCTTCTTTATATTCTATATCTTTTTCAAGCTTAGAAATTATTCTTGTGATAGGATATGTGGCTGTGATTTTGGGGTCTATGTAGCCACAAGAAATATAAAAAAAGAAGGCATTTTAAGGCATCTGGTTCCTAGAGTAAAATCTTCATCTTACCGAAATGAATGTAAAAATTCCCACCACCTGCAATTGAACAGAACTTCTCTGGAAGCCTTCTCTGTGCAGGGCCTCTGCTCTAACCATTAAATCATGCCTGACCTGATTAAAAAAAAAAATACATACGTATTTTCTGTCCACTGTGAATGTTTGGAAGGTGAAAATTCATTGTTCCGTACACCAGGCATTCTTCTCTTGCAGAATTTCATTTTCAAAATCCAATCAGAAACACATCTGTCATTCCCAGGTACTTGTTTCTGTAAGTGATCATAAAACAAATCATTCCACAGTAATTTACCCACTCCTGTTCTTTCTGTAAGTTATAGCCAAAGTCTAAAGCAGAAAATGTCTTATGACATCCAGAGATCCAAGCACCTCCTCCCTGTGCGTCCACTAGCTGCTGAAAGCACTCTGCTTCACAGAATCCCAGAATCCCAGACCTTGAGTTGAAAGGGGCCTTAAAGCTCATCCAGTTCCAACCCCTGACATGGGCAGGGACACCTTCCACTAGACCAGGTTGCTCCAAGCCCTGTCCAACCTGGCCTTGAACACTGCCTGGGATGGAGCAGTCACAGATTCTCTGGGCAGCCTGTGCCAGTGCTTCACCAGCCCTCACAAGGAAGAGCTTCTGCCTAAGAGCTCATCTCAATCTCCCCTCTGTCAGGTTAAAGCCATTCCCCCCGCTGTCCTGTCCCTACAAGCCCTTGTCAAAAGCACCCCCCCCCCCCCCCCCATTTTAGAGGGTGAAATTTTTACAATAAAATAATCATATAAAATAGTAAAGTGATTATATTTGAGACATTTATAAATCAATAGTGAGGCTTTTTTGAGATGTTGTAACTTTGCCGTTTTGTATCAGTTACTCTGTAACTACATGATACAATGGTAGTCTTGGTAGCAAGAGCTAACATAACTGCATATGGTGAGGGGAGTATAGGTGTATGTATTGTAAAACTCTACCCAAGCAGAACCTAAGTTTAAGATAGCCAAAAACGGCATACCAGAAGCATCCTGGTGAAGATAAGAGAATGCTAACGTCCGGAAGACGATTGGGACCTGGCCAAGTAAAGGAAAGGTGAAAAGGACAACCTGAGGAAGACTTCTTACTTCATCTGAGGAAGACTCCTTACTTCATCAGGGCAGCCACCAGAGGGGGCGGCGCAAGCACAGAAGAGGCTGATGTCGTAATAGATTGATGTAGCAATCTTTGATGCATATGTATTAGTCAATGATGTAATCTGTGTTGAATATGTATTAGTTACAAAATTTTTAGTGTATAAATTGCGAACGCGATGTGACGGGAATCGGAACCAGATTTGGGTGCGTACCCCTGGTTCCCGGCGCCTCAATAAAGCACCTCATATAACCATCCCGGTGGTTATGTGTTTGTCTCGACGCAAACACCACCCCACCCCACCCCCCCCCAGTTCATAGAACTTTATCACAATTAGACCTTTGATATACAAATTTCAATAAATTACAAAGTTATCATTTTCAATGCACAAATACCTATTTGATTTGCTAAGCACTTAACATTGCCAACTTAGATGAAGAGTAGCTAAATGTACTAATTTGTTTCTCTTTTCACCCAGTTTAAGGCATCTTTCAAGACTAGGTTGGACGAGGCCTTGGGTGATATGGTTTAGTGTGAGGTGTCCCTGCCCATGGCAGGGGGCTTGGAACTAGATGATCTTAAGGTCCTTTCCAACCCTAACTATTCTATGATTCTATGATTCTATCTACAGTATAAGGTCTCACCAGAAATTTAGCCATTGCTTCATCTAATAGTTATTATCACATTACAAATTTCCACTGAATTACCTTAAGAATGAAAAGTAAAATAGAGCAGAGGGAGAAAAAAGAAGAAAATTACTAAGAAGCTGAAGTATAAACTGAAATATTTTGACTAAGGATGTTTTGCGTATGTACCAAGAGAGTTACTACTATGTCTGCTGTTTGTACCTGATCCAAATCTATAAAATTTTTACTAATTTCTTGCTCCATGTTTTGTTTGCCCACTTTACAGACTTAGGGAGGAATTTTGTCAGATTGTACTTGCATTTCATCTTACTGATATACACTGTTTTAATATTAATGTCTGGCTTTTGACAAAGCACAAGTATGAATGCACAACTGGATTCTGAAAAGTCTACCAAATTTTTTAAAATACTAAATTGAAACATTTCTGTGGCTTCCTAGTGAGTATCAGGGTTACTTAATAGCTTTTTAACACCATTCCACTTTCACACACAGCCATCAAAGATGCAAAGGATTTCTTCTGTGAACCAGCCAGGTATCTTCAGGCACAAGAGATGATGTTAAACTGCATTACTATAAGCAGGATCAAAATTTGAAAGCAAGTCATCAGGCTTAATCTAGAAGCTTTGCCTCTTGCTATTTAGGAGATTCTGATAAAGGATCAATTTAGTGATTTAGTGCTTCACAGATTATAAAAATGAACATATGTGAGACACAAAGCATCACATTTTCAAAAAATATTTTATTTCCTTTTTTCTTGCAGGCACCCAAATACACACACGCATACAAAATGGTTATTACATTTCTTAACACTGAGTCCTTCCACTGGTACTGAATAGAATGTTGCTTCCCCTGCCTCCTTCATTGCCTAGCTCAGTGCTGCTGCCAGTTATAGGGTATTTCAGATCCTGTTTTCTTCATCTCCCTACCCATGGCAGGGGGGCTGTTACTAGATGAAATTAAGGTCCCTTCTAACCCAAACCATACTACGATTCTATGATCTCCCAGGAAACTGACCGTAGCTCATGAGAGTCCTTTGTGTATTTAGAGGTTTTCAAAGTCTGTTTCTGACCCTTTCTTTCCCCATCAACTGCTGATATCTCTGAAACTCAGTGTTCTTTAAGGTTTTTCACAATAAATACTGCAGAGTAATTAGCATCCCCATCACAGTGCATGCCCATGGGGGAGCACTGAGAGAATATTTTTTTTCCTTTTAAAAAGGTTCATTATCTCATTTATAAAAGCACTTTAACAAGAAAGATTAGGGAAGAATGGAAAAATGGAGGGGGGAAAGGGACACAACTCTGTTATGCCTTTCAAATCTCAAGAGATTAAATTAAGAAAAAAACACTCCCATGTTTGGGTACTTTTTAGGCTCAAGCAAAGAAGCAGTGAGTGTGCACATATTCTGTCTACCTGTTTTTTGTGCAATGAACAAGTAATTACAGAACCACTCACTGATATCCATAGCAAGATTTTTATTGTAGCAGAATTGCAGGGACCCTGGGACACTCTGTCACTGCCAAAATTCTTAAACACTTCAGCCTCCAAAGGCGGCTCTGAAAGCTCATCAGTCTCTCTTGCATAGACAAGGACTTGGGGCCACTAATATAAATAATACATCAAAATTTAGCAAGAGAAGAATATAGAATCATAGAATAGTTAGGGTTGGAAAGGACCTTAAGATCATCTAGTTCCAGCCCCCCTGCCATGGGCAGGGACACCTTACGCTAAATCATATCACCCAAGGTCTCGTCCAACCTGGCCTTGAACACTGCCAGGGATGGAGCATTCACAACCTCCCTGGGCAACACATTCCAGTGCCTCACCACCCTAACAGGAAAGAATTTCCTTCTTATATCCAACCAAAACTTCCCCTGTTCAAGTTTTAACCTGTTACCCCTTGTCCTGTCACTACAGTCTCTAATGAAGAGTCCCTCTCCAGCATCCCTAGAGGCCCCGTTCAGATACTGGAAGGCTGCTATGAGGTCTCCATGCAGCCTTCTCTTCTCCAGGCTGAACAGCCCCAACTTCCTCAGCCTGTCTTCATATGGGAGGTGCTCCAGTCCCCTGATCATCCTCGTGGCCCTTCTCTGGACTTGTTCCAACAGTTCCATGTCCTTTTTATGTTGAGGACACCAGAACTGTACACAATTCTTCAAGTGAGGTCTCATGAGAGGAGAGTAGAGGGGCAGGATCACCTCCTTCGACCTGCTGGTCACGCTCCTTTTGATGCAGCCCAGGATACGGTTGGCTTTCTGGGCTGCGAGCACACACTGCCGGCTCATGTTCAGTTTCTCATCAACCAACACCCCCAAGGCCTTCTCCGCAGGACTGCTTTGAATCTCTTCTCTGCCCAACCTGTAGCTGTGCCTGGGATTGCTCCAACCCAGGTGCAGGACCTTGCACTTGGCATGGTTAAACTTCATGAGGTTGGCATCAGCCCACCTCACAAGCGTGTCAAGGTCCCTCTGGATGGCATTCCTTCCCTCCAGGGTATCAACTGAACCACACAGCCTGGTGTCATCGGCAAACTTGATGAGGGCACACTCAATCCCACTGTCCATGTCAGCGACAAAGATGTTAAACAAGACCAGTCCCAACACCAATCCCTGAGGGACGCCACTCATTACTGGTCTCCAGCTGGACATTGAGCCATTGACGACAACTCTTGCGTGCAGCCATCCAGCCAGTTCTTTATCCACCAAGTGGTCCATCCATCAAATTGATGTCTCACCACTTTAGAGACAAGGATGTGGTGTGGGACAGTGTCGAACACTTTGCACAAGTCCAGGTAGATGACATCAACTGCTCTACCTCTGTCCATCAGTTCTGTAGCCCCATCATAGAAGGCCACCAAATTGGTCAGGCAGGATTTGCCCTTAGTGAAGCCATGCTGGCTCTCACCAAGCACCTTGTTGATTTTCGTGTGCCTTAGCATGCCTTCCAGGAGAATCTGCTCCAAGATTTTGCCAGGCACAGAGGTGAGACTGACTGGTCTGTAATCCCCCGGGTCATCCATTTTCCCCTTCTTGAAAATGGGTGTTATATTTCCCTTTTTCCAGTCAATATGCCAAGAGACAAGACAAGGGAAGTGTCTTTAAGATATTATTATAACATGTGCAGACTGTCAAGACTCTCTGACGGACAATTTATTGTTTTATTATGCTGCTTTGTCAAAACCAAAATTCCAGTGTTCAATTAGAGCTTCAGAGACTTACTGAAGAAAACTCATCCAAATATAGAAACGAGCATGGATTAAGCTGTATTAGCTCTACGTATAGAAATTATAAGGAATACAAGGAGATTCCTATTTGATTTGATTTTCCTCTAAAATGACATTTTTCATCTTAGCATATAACCCTTTACCAGTGTCCAGGTTAAACCTTAACAACCAGTATCCTGATTTTATGAATAATATGGCTCTGTGGATAAAATTCACACCTGATTAGATAAAACCAACACAATTTAGGAAATTTAAAAGGACTACAGAAAATGACCATCCTCTAGACCTTCATTAATCTTCCCTATCCCCAAAAATGGAATTCTGCATTGTATGATTATAAAATAATATGAAGTAAAAAGGTTTATGGGGATCAGTTTAAAGATTAATATTATAGTTGTGCAGATCATGTGTCTTGTGTACACAGACATAGAAACTGAAGTAAGTCTTTATGTACAGAAGAAAAAGCTTATTCCTCAGGACATGGATGGTGCTTTCTTAACTTTTTTTAGTCTCTTTTCTCAGAACTTTTTCTGAACAGAATTTTTAGTCTTGAATGGAAAATGTCCATATTGTGCTTTGAGACCCTTCAATTAAAATGGTGTGTAATTGTTTATACATAACCTGATCCCTAAGCTAACCACTCCACCAAACACGTCAATGTACTAATGGTTAAAAACTTTGCCAGAACTTCATGTGTTTCCAAGCCTTGTAAAAGCTTCAGTTCTTCACATTTTGACACTTTCTTCAATCTCAGGTGAATGTTAGCAGCCAAAACATTTTCCAGGGCTTGTAGTTTTAGTTTTGGGCTGAAGAAAATACCTTTTCCTTTCCATTTAAGGGTAAAAAATTTTAAATATTCAGGCCATTCTGCATTTGCTCAAACCTCAGTTCTTCAGCTTCATACTTTGCTTAAAAAGTTGCAAATATAATGAATTAACTTCCTTTTAATTTTTTTTTTCCATGGAAATACATATAGGATGATTTTTGAGGCAGGAAATACAGGAAAGCTAGCCCATTTTCGCACGCAACATGTGCCTGTGTAAGATCTTATTGCCAAGAAACCATCTTCATACCAGCCTCCAGTGAAAGCTATTTTACAGGTTGGTAGAATATTTTAGTTTAACTACTCTTGCAGTTAGAAAGTTTTTCCTTAATATCCAACTATAATCCTCTTAACTGCAAAGCAAGCTAATTAAATAGCTACTTAACCAGTCTTCATCAAAAAACATATAGTGATTAATATTTTACAGCCTGAGACATATCTGTGTTAGAATACTGAACAGAGCAGTGGGATGTCCTTTGACTGTAGTAGGGACAAACTTCAAGACAGTATCACTTGTGTGTCCCTACTCTTAAAAAAAGGCTTATTTTTTAAGCTTTATATTTATAGGCTTATATTGACTGATGACAATGCTGTAAGTCACACTGTGAGATGCAAGATTAGTTTATATAAAGAATGCCTATATCACTATAGCTATGCATGGAATTTACATTTCTGTCTATTCAAATCAGACGCTATTGACTGTAAGAAAGACTATGTAATATTTATTTATATAAAAATGATTAATACTTGAGAATTATGAATTTTCCCTCTTTTTAATAGGGCAGAAGAGGGAGATTGGATTTAACTTTCATTCACTTCTTTATATGTGTGACTTTTGCTTATGGCCAATGGTAGTTCCACAGTTGAATTAAATCTCAGCAGACCTCCAGATAGGAAGAAAGTAAGTATTCCAATTCAGCTCAGAAGTTTGAGTCCTTTTGAAGCTGCTTTGCATGATTACTGGTTACTACCGCTTCTCACTGGCCCAGTCCTGTAGAGATTTTGTGCATGCGAATAGTACCATAAAATCAGTGACTTCAGTGCTGCTTTTACATGTGTTATACACCTTGATAGGATTGAGCCATAATAGAATCATAGAATCACTAGGTTGAAAAAGACCTTTAAGACCATCAAGTCCAACCATTCCCCAGCAGTGCCAAGGCCACCACTAAACTATGTCACTAAAGGCCTTGTCTACACGGTTTGTGAACACCTCCAGGGATGGTGACTCCACCACTGCCCTCGGCAGAGTGTTCTAATGCCTGACTGTTGCAGAATGACTCTAAGAGCAGAACCATAGAGTTCTGGAGGACTGTGCAAGCAAGGCAGGGGGTGGCCCCCACAGGTGGCCGGAGACCGGACCTGGGAGGAGAATGTGGAGGAAGCTGTGGGGGCTAACCAATACTGTTATGCCAAGAAGGAGTGGCTGAATACCACTCCTATATATGTGTGAACTGCGTCACAAATAAACTAGAAGTTGCTTATCACCCATATTGGGTTGGCCTGTCTGCTTCTCCTCGCTGCTTACAAATGGCGCCCGAACAGGGACGCGGATTACAGGGCCCTGGTCGCTGGGGACCCGGATTATAGGGCTCCGACTAGCGGGGACCCGGGATACAGGGCCCCGGTCGACGGGGACCCGGATAAAGGGCCCCGGCCGACGGGGACCCGGGATATAGGGCCCCGACTAGCGGGGACCCAGGATATAGGGCCCCGACTAGCGGGGACCCGGGATACAGGGCCCCGGTCGACGGGGACCCGGATAAAGGGCCCCGGCCGACGGGGACCCGGGATACAGGGACCCGGTTTAACGGGGACCCGGGATACAGGGACCCGGTTTAATGGGGACCCAGGATACAGGGACCCGGTTTAACGGGGACCCAGGATACAGGGCCCCGGTCGACGGGGACCCGGGATACAGGGCCCCGACTAGAGAGCGGCGCCGGCGGCAGCGGCCAGGCAGCGCGGGCAATGCTGCTGCGGTGGCGTGACGGACCCGGGTGCTGCGACTAGCCGAAAAAGTCCGCCGCTGGGGTATACCAGACACTGCTGCGTCGGGAGGCCGATCCGGAGACCGAGATTACAGGACGACCCAGAAGAAGACGATCCGGAAAAGGCTGGCCATGAAAATGGACCGAGAGGTAGCCCTGAACTTTTTACAGTGCTTTTTATAAAAGCGGGGAATTGAGCCCTGAACTTTTACAGTGCTTTTTATAAAAGCGGGGAACTGAGCCCTGAACTTTTTACAGTGCTTTTTATAAAAGCGGGGAATTGAGCCTGAGACTCTAAAGCAGCTAGCAGGTCTACTGCCTGTAGGGAAGGCTAAGAGATTTTTTTTTTGCAGATCCTAATACAATATTTGAGAAGAGTGAGTGGCAAAAGTTTGGTGATGAACTATTTGACTCTGTGCTTAATGATTATAAAAAGGCAAACTCAGTAAGCCACGGAGGGAAGTAATGAACTGTATAAAAAGATACAAGGCAGAAAAGAAAACTGCCGCGGTAGCAACGGAGAAACTAGGAACAGACGTCCCCGGTCGGTTGAAACCGGGGGAAGATTACAACTCGTTCCCCCCCCCCCCCCCCACTCGCGGGAGCACAGGGTTTCCCACCCCGCACCCCCCCCACCCCGCACCCCCCCCCCCCTTCCTTTTCTCCCCCTCCATCAGAAGGTGCCGCGGAGGAGGTGTAACCCCTGCTCCCCCACCACCCCAGTTCCGAAAGTAGGGACTTTGAAAAGGACAGAGAAAGTATATTAGAAGGTATACGCATGATAAATGTCGAGAAATCCGAAAGAAAAAGGGCGGTGCCTCGGCGCCGGATCGATTGCGGCGCCACTGTGAAGCACGCAGTAAAAAATAGGGATCATGCGCGAGCGGGAGATTTAAAGGAGCCGCGAGCCTCTCCAACCCACTACTCCTTAGAGTGAAAAAAAAAAAAAAAAAAAAAAAAAAAAAATTTTTAACTTAGTCACGGAGGAGCCAGGTCTGCAGATGGCCACATACCGAACGAGAGACATCTGATAAGAGAGACACAGCTGCGAGCAACGGAGACCCCGAGTTCGGCGCAGGATCAGCCCCCGAGTCCCCTGAATCCGAACCAGATTTATATCCTCTGCTTCCAGACCCTGACTCTTCGTCTCCCGGGTCGGTCTGCTCAGACTTGCTGGCCCTGGAGACGCTCAGTTGTAACAATGGGTAACCAAATATGTGATCATTACTGGGGAATTTTCTGCAATGGGCATTTCTGCATATCCTGTTTACTACACAGCAGGGGGCTAAAGAGTGGGAAGCTCTTGATCTCAAAATAGTTAAGGAGGCCTGGCAAACAGTGACCACGTATGTGTTAAAATTCTCTTATACTCAAGCTGTATATGTTATGATTTTTTCTTGCAATTGACAGGGAGAGCCCATACAGTCTCTCTGTGATACTCATGTACTAGAAGTTGGTAAATATAAGTATGTCCAGGTTTCTGTCAACCCTTGGAGACCTCTGTAGATACTGCTGGCCACTTCTTCCAGCACAGGCTGGCCACCTGTGTCGGAATGAGTGTGCGTTTTGGTCAGTATAAAAGCCCAAGCCTCATACAACGTGGGGGAGGCAGAGCCTCTGCGGGGACGCCTGCTAAGGTTGAGCCTGCCACCTCGCACTGCAATGATGCTTCTCGGAGCTGGTTTGCTGTTAGTCTCCACAGGGTCCTTGTGCCACGTTCTGTACGTGGGACTGTAGTGGAAGTAATGATGGCTTTTGCAGGGACTCAAAAAAAAAAAAAAAAAAAAGGGGGGGGAGAGAGAGAGTAATGATGTTACATTTAACTTTAACCTGTCTAACCTGTCTATTTCTGAAGAACTGATAACCTGGGGGAGGGGGTATATTTGTGCCCTCCTGCCTACAGGTCCATGGCGACTGTGCAAAGTTTGTGAAGCCCTGCCATGAGCTGGACAGACGAATGGATAAACCTGATGCCTCAGCTACAGGAGCTGACTGTGATTACCCCAAGCAGAATGAGATAGAGGAAGAGAAAGAACAAATAACTGCAAAACATCACTTGGGGACAACTGAAAAGTAACATCCTGAATATGTGTGCTTGTAAAGTAGCTATATTAGAGTCTGTGATTTTGTGTATAAAACCACCTGTATTTACTAGCTAGTTGCTAATAAGAAACTGCACCTTGTATTGTATAGATTTGTCACTTGTAAAAGAGGTGTTAAGAGTATGGAAACTTGCAGTAGCTGCTAGAAAATGCTAAGGCAAAAGCTAGAAAAATTTTAATACAATGGTAGTGTTATAAAGCAGGTGATGGAACAAATTAAGAGGGGGGGAGAATTCCACTGGTAAGAAATTTCTTTGGCTAGTCCTTCACTGCCATCAGCATCTTCAACATGCTGCTGCACCCTGTAATAGTTACTCTGCTAATGTAAATGTGTGTGTGCCTTGCTGTAGTAGCGACTTGTTACTGGATAAAACAAGGGGGGAGATGTGGAGACAGTGTTCTCACAGGAGAATGCATAATTGGTACATAAACTTTGAACAGTCCTGAAAGATACAGCAAGGCCATGAGAGGCCTGAAGAAGCTTAAGCAAGCAAGATAAGAGGCTGGAATTCACCAAGTTAATGAGAACTGTGGACTGTTGGCAAGCTTTCAAGGTTGAGTTCTCACACCTGTGTTTAACCAATTATATGTTAGTCACTGAGGGTCTTCAAAACATGTATCCAATCATAATATGCCAAATCACTGTAAGTGCTTCAGCCAGGGCCTTGGCTCAACTAAGCAGACTGGGTTGCTGAGTTGCTAAGCAGACGATTCTACATCGAAGGCAATTCCTGATTTGTTTTAATGTTGACTCTGTAAGACATGCAACACTGCAGAACCTTTTGTTGTCGGAACAGGGACATGGATGTGAAGAGTTTGATGGAATGTGTTGTATGAGTCTCTCTGATTATGCTAATTCGATGTACGCACAGCTGAGAACCCTGGCTCAGCTTACCCAGCAATAGTAAATGAGCAATATCCTAAGAATAACTAGATGGTTGTCTTCACGGGGCATTACAGGTTGAGTCAAACACTGCTGTTTGAAGTATTGCACTTATGTATCACTGTTAGGTTAATCATCGTAGCTATTAACTTGTTTATAGTTGTGTGATAAAACAGGTGAACAGAATAACCCATAATGCCTTGCTTGC
This sequence comes from Pezoporus occidentalis, assembly GCF_034315485.1. NCBI lineage: Eukaryota > Metazoa > Chordata > Aves > Psittaciformes > Psittacidae > Pezoporus > Pezoporus occidentalis. The sequence continues at coordinate 28,054 of NW_026915755.1, read as the reverse complement.
ACAAAGAAAAAGGGGGGAATTGTTGCAGAATGACTCTAAGAGCAGAACCATAGAGTTCTGGAGGACTGTGCAAGCAAGGCAGGGGGTGGCCCCCACAGGTGGCCGGAGACCGGACCTGGGAGGAGAATGTGGAGGAAGCTGTGGGGGCTAACCAATACTGTTATGCCAAGAAGGAGTGGCTGAATACCACTCCTATATATGTGTGAACTGCGTCACAAATAAACTAGAAGTTGCTTATCACCCATATTGGGTTGGCCTGTCTGCTTCTCCTCGCTGCTTACACCTGACCACCATCTCTGTGAAAAAATTATTTCTTAAATCCAGTCTAAACCTCCCCTGGCACAGGTTGAGGCCATTTACTCTTGTCCTATCACTAGTTACATGGGAGAAGAGACTAGTCATCTCCTGGCTCCATCCTTCTTTCAGGTCGCTGTAGAGAGCCATATGGACCCTCTGAGCCTTCTCCAGACTAAACCCCCTCAGTTCCCTCAGCCATTCCACATAAGACTTGTGTTCCAGGTCATTCACCAGCTTTGTTGCCGTTCTCTGAACCCACTCCAGCACCTCAATGTCTCTCTTAGAGTGAGGGGCCCAGAACTGAACACAGGATTCAAGGTACGGCCTCACCAGTACCAAGTACAGGGGGACAATCACTGTCCTGGCCGTGCTGACAATGCTGGCTTATATTCAGTGGATGCCAATCAGTCCTATAGAATTTAGTGCTGACTAAGGATGGAGCAGTGTATCTTTTTCACCTGAAAGAGAAATTCTCGTTGCTTTATTATCATAGAATCACAGAATCCCAGACTGGTTTGGGTTGGAAGGGATCTTAAATCTCATATAGTTCCAACCCCCTGCCATGGGCAGGGACACCTTCCATTAGACCAGGTGGCTCAAAGCCCCATTTATAACTCTAGAAATGATTACTGCTTATATAAGGATATAATAAAAATACATTATTAAAGATTTCGGAGCAGATGAAAGAAAATAAACACTTTCATTTTTCTTCCTGTGAAAGAAGGTGGGTGTTTTAAGAAATAGTCTGATAGCAGGTTCGAAGGAAGTACTTTAAAGAAAATGCTTTTTCATTCTTCACACTTAATGGTAAATAGTTATTTGTGAACACTTTGTCACAAAAGCTTGATAATAGGAATGATTTTGGAGGATATCTCTACCGTAAACCATTAAACGTGACAGTGTGGATGCAATTTCCAGATGAGGTCTTTGTGCGTAAACCCATATGACGCCAATTTCTCAGACATTCCAGAGTATAGTGGTGATATTAAGAATAAAACACAGTGCAGAAAAGATGCAATGTGGATTGTCAAACATTGATGGTGATAGCCCAACCCTACTGATCTGTTCCTGTTAATCATATTTTGTTACAGGTAGGTAATACAGCATTTCAGAGATTGTACTCCACAAGACCAAACTACAACTCCATTTATCCTGTCCAGAAAGTTGTACTTGCATAAAATTTGTATTAGATTAGCATGTTCAAAAATCTTCAATGACTTATACATAATGTACCTTATTGTTGCATAAACATCACTTTTCTTTTGTGCTCAGTTCACCTTGCTTGATAAAATGCAGCTCAGGTTAGGATTAGTGGACTATTAAGTGATCAGTATAGTAATTTCTATATGCCAAATAAAAAACAATTAGACAGCCTGTAAGAAATATCATCCTGACAGGTTACTTACATCTTAATGTTTTAAACGTCTAGATAAGCCAGGTACTTTGGACAGCTGCATTTGTTATAGAGAAAATCAAGGAATGTACATTAATGCAGTGTATTTTAATTCAGGTTTTAAAATATCAAATATTTAAAAATGTATTATCTTCTATTTCAGTTAGCTTCATCTAAAGGTTCTGGTGGTTTTTAAACACATGAGAATTGAAGTTAAGAAAATTAAAGAAGGCTGTTAGTCCAAATTACAAATATAATACTTTATCTTAATATGTCATTAATTAGATTTTATATAGAGGATATAGATATAGATTTTATATTTATATATATTATTAACCTAATAAATTTTAATATATTTATTTTCTATATAATATAACCATTTATTTTAAGGCCCACTATATGATGCAGTTCATGCTTGTACAGAAGCGTAAAATGCAATTAGATAAACAATTAGTTAGAACAATTACAAGTTCAGTTGCAGCATTAAACCAATTATTAAATATATCTGAAGTTGGTTTTTGTACTGGAAAAGATATTGTCTATTCAAACCATACAGATTCATAATATAGTTTTACACTAGTCATATTTTTCTATGTTGAATATTAAATTCATAAATATTGTCTTTCAGTCTAGAAAATTATCCTTGGTGAGGGGAAGGAAAGATTTCTTTAAGTAATCTTTCCCTTGCTAATAATGTTGGGATGGATTAAAAGAAACATAGAAGCCATGCATGCAAAAAAACCCAACATTTTACTTTTCAGCATTTTGAGGATTGTCCTGAGTTTGGGTGGGATAGAGTTAATTACCTCCTAGTAGCTGGAGCAGTGTTGTGTTTCAGCTTTAGTCTGAGAACAGTGCTGGTAACAGACCAGTGTTATAGTTGTTGCTAAGTAATTCTTACCCTGATCAAGGAATTTTCAGTCACTCATGCTCTGCCAGTGAGGAGGGACATGGGAAGCCAGAAGGAAGCAAAGACAGGACACCTGACCCAAACTAACCAAAGAAGTATTCCATACCACAGCACGTCATGCCCAGGATGTAACTGAGAGTTAACCTGAAGGGCTAGGGGACTGCGGGGTTGGACTAGGTATTAGTTGGTGCTCGGTCAAGTGGGGTAGGGTGAGTTATCGGTTAGCTGGTGGTGAGGTGTTGTTTTTTCTTCCCTTGTTATTTCCTTTATCATTATTATCATTGGTGGTAGTAGTAGCTATTTGTGTTGTTATACCTTAGTTACTAAACTGTTCTTATCTCAACCCATGGGAGTTGCATTCTTTTCCATTTTCCTCTCTGTCCCTCCAGGAGTAGGGGGAGGGAAAGAAAGGGGGGAGTGAGTGAATGAGCTGCCTGACTGGTTTTAAACCACAACACCTTGTTATCCAATACCCTGGAAACAGCTAAGTGACACAAACTGTTCAAATTAATATGTATTTTAAAATGTAAGTTTTAACTGAACAACAATACAAGTATTAAATCTGTGCTTCACCAGCAGAAATTCTCTCACCACTTCGTCTATTTTTATGTGTTTCCAACCTATTTTTTTTTAATTCTGCTATGTTCTCTCAAAAATTCTGGACAGCAATCGCTTTCCATATGAAGGATACATCATACACAGGTCATGCCCAGAGATATTCTTCAACAGTTCTACCCATGAAGACTTGTACATTTTTGGCAAAAAATCTGTTGCGCACAAACTGATGGGCTTCCGTTCTCACAATCAAGGAAATAAGCCTGCAAAGTAGGATATGCGGAAAAAGCAACTTCTAGTTTCTATATGTCATCAACATGAAAGAAAAGAAAATAGGGTTAATTGCACAGATCTCAACAAGCTATACAAATAAATCACATTTTGAATCAACTGGATCAGTAATTGCTTATATTTTTTTAAAGAAGTATCCCCTCCCCTCCCCTATTTTCTCTTTATGTCTCGAAGTGTGTGGCTAATAATCTGCTCTTTGGCATTCAGGATAAAGCAAAAGATAAGAATTCTTGACTATGAATGACATTGTTATCAAAGAGTACTGAAAAGATTTGAGGGTATAAAAGGTGATCTTCCTTGAGGACATAATAAATAGTTAACAGGTATCCTGCTAATAATGTTAGTACTGGTGGTTTCCTTTTTTAAACAAAATCAAATCTAAAAGGAAACAAAGCAGGTTATTTGTTGATCTGTAACTGCAGAGAAATTGTTGCACATTAATCACAAGGAAACCCTAATGCCCCCAAGTTCTTCACTTAAAAGTTATTACTCAACCTACTCTTAACCTAAGCCTAGGAATCTGTATTTTGCACTGAAACATAATATAAAGAGGAAGAGTACTACAAGTACTCCAGTCTTCTCAATTTTTTCTGATGCAATTTTTTTTTGTTTTCATAATGAAAAATAAGATAAATTAAAAAATGTAGCACCTGAGCAGAGTGAGGTGGGGGGGAGGGGAGCAAATGGATGAGAATACACTTTATTGCCTTAGGTTCCACCCTCCTGAAGAATGACAAAGTTGTAGTTGACTTCACGAATGGTTTTAGCAGGGAAATCTATCTCATTTGAAAACTCTCTGGCGGTTTCAATGCAATGAAAGTCAGCTGTCACTGTCAAATGTATCCATTAAGATGAGCCGGAAATTACATGAAAGCTTGCTTTCATTTAATATGAAATTTGTAATTGTGGAGGTAGGAGGAAAGGGTTATATTTGTGTTTGATGAGCTTAATCTGTTTGATGAGCTTTATTTCATATTGAAGCTGAACTTTTCATTTCAACTTCTCAGGAAGCAAAAATTTTAACATTTCAATCAACTTCTGTATAAATACTTGACTACTGGTCTACTAGACTGGTAGACGATGCCATGCTACATAGAATTATAGAATAATTAGGTTGGAAAACATCTTAAGATCATCTGGTTCCAACTCCCCTGCCATGGGCACAGATGCCTCAGACCATGTCGCCAAAGACTCTGTCCAGCCTGTCCTTGAACAGTGCCAGGGATGGAGCATTTACCACTTCTTTAGGCAACCTGTTCCAGTGCCTCACCATCCTTACAGTAAACATGTAGAAGATCTCTTTGCTTGTTAGCTTGCTTAGGGAATGAATGGGTTCCAGGTCTGGGACTTTGAAGTGAATATGAGTAGAACTCCTGGGAAAAGATGATAAAATGTAGACACCTTTCATCTGTCCTTTGACTGTTTAACTGAAGGTAGGTTTAAAACACCCTCTACACTGCAGCAGTTAAGTAGGAAAATTGTAGAAGACATGAAATTTCTAGAGATGTTAATTAATTTAGATGATATGGTTACATCTGGAAGACACAGAAACTTGAAGAAAGCCTTCTGAAGACTTCAGAATGGTGAGAGCCCTGCAGATGAGAGCTATCAAGTGATAAATGTACGTGAAACAGGACATATGGTTCTGTAAAATATGCAGGAGGTTTAAATGCATTTCTTGATAAAATAGAACAACTTCCATCATAATACAGTTTTCAGAGTTAAATATTCTGTTAAATATCCTAAATGTGCTTATTATTTGAAAAGCTACTTAAGTGGCTATCAGCCCAGTAAGTGGCAACGGAAATGAAAAATAACTGGAAGAGAAAATAAAATCATAAACAGAGAAATGTTACTAGGGATCACTGACATAAGAACTGTGACAAGGCCATCTATTAAATTATCAATTGTTTATATCAATTACAGTGTGCCATGCTGTTTGCTGTTGTCTTGCTTTTTTCTGCTGCAGAACTTATCAGCGTTGTATTTTATCACCAGATTCCCTTGCCATCTATCATTACTAAGTTCTCGTGAAAGATATCTGAAATCGTGAAGGATCCCATTTAATTTCTGGCTTGGAAATTATATTTTGTAAAATACTTAGTGTTCTTACTCCTTGTGACAGTTTATAGTTTTCTGGAATTGAACTTGCTTGTCTTCCCAGGTAGCTGAGAAGCAAGGGCAAATGTGAACCAATTACCTCTGACAGAGGACATACAAAAGTAGTTTTGTTGGTGTATGCACATGTTGAGTTTGCAAAGCAAGCATTTGAATGAGTAATACATTTGTTTGCAGAACACTTTAAGAAGAAACAGCAGAAATTAAACAGAATCATAGAATAATTAGAATTGGAAAGGACCTTAAGATCATCTACTTCCAACCCCCCTGCCATGGGCAGGGGGGCCTCCCACTAACCCATGACACACAAGGCACTGTCCAACCTGGCCTTGAACACTGCCAGGGATGGTGCATTCACAGCTTCTCTGGGCAACCCATTCCAGCGCCTCACCACCCTAACAGTAAAGAATTTCTTCCTTATATCCAATCTAAACTTCCCCTGTTTAAGTTCTAACCCCTTACCCTTGTCCTATCACTACAGTCCCTAATGAAGAGTCCATCCCCAGCACCCCTATAGCCCCCCTTCAGATACTGGAAGGCTGCTACTCTTCAGTTGATCTCTAATGTGTTGATATTAACAAAGAAAGGAAAATATGCTCAAACTCTTCCCTCACACACACACCTGATGTTTGACTGCGGTTGTGGCTATATGTCTACAATACTCTCAAGAGTTTTGCCTTATTCAGGAAATTTTAGCTTCTAATAATGACATACAACATAGTGCATCTTAAGCTATTCTTCATAAGTTCTTTGTTTGATTATTCAAGCAGATTATTTTATATAAAGCAAAAGCTATAATTTGGGATTTTTGAAGTCTTGCACAGTAAAGTATTTTGATGTGCACTCATTTTAAATAAAATACCTCAATAAATGTCTGCATGCTGCCAAATATGTTTTCTTCCTTTATTTTTACTTAGCAGTGACAATGGGTGTTAATTGTTCCTAATTAGATTTTTGATGCTTTCTTACTTAATTAGCACTTAATGAGTTTTTACAAACTTAAAAAGATGTTCTGATGAAGGAAAAGAAGACTCATTATCATTATTGCATATCACCACAAAAGCTTCCTCATGACAAAAAAATGCAATTTTATATTCTTGCCTGACCTATCAAGCACTGTGATATTCTGATCTCATTTCTGTATTTGAAAGCTTCAGTCTTGGAATTTGACACATGTGCTTCAATTGCTCTGACTACTAATTAATCCTTATAATTATAACATCTTCCAACAATAATCATGATGATATGCTGGGTAATAGCAGCTAAAAAGAAAGAAGTGCCTTCATCTACACTGCTGATTGAAATACCCTCTCTTTGTGTGAGTTGGTCAAAGAGAAATATCAATTGATAGTAATGGATTTGTATCTATAAGGATTTAAATATGACTTGATCACCAATTATTTTCTTGTTCTCTGTAGCATTTCCAAGAAAAATATTAGTGATTTTTAGAAGAAATCAGATGGAAAAACTCTTTTAAATGGAGTCCTTGACATCTACAACATGACGCTATTACTTTTCTTCTTGGAGAGAATATGGCTAATTGGTTTGATGTATCAGAAAGAAAACAGTACAAATGGTTATTCATAGATCCCTTGAAAATGGCAAATCCTTTTTATGCAAACAAGCCTATAATACATCAGACTTGCTTAAGTAAATATTTCCCCCCCTGCCCCGATGAGAAGGCTATTGATGTCTGTGTCTCTATATGTTTCCATTGTATTTGGTAATTTTCATGTTTGTGTGTATTATATTTCACCAGATCTGAATTTATTCCTTACCTTATAAACATAATTATTGTAGATTTTGGCAATTTAAAGCTTGCTGCACATTACAGCTGAAGGCAATACTTGGAAAATAGTTTACCTTTATCTATAGTAGCATAGTTAAGAAAGTCTGGCAACTTTTTACTCTTAGACTCTCCAATTGGGCATTGTGAAGGTGTTTAATGTTGCTGTAATTGTTTGAGTAGCAAAATAAAACATATTTAGACTGACATAACTAAGGCTGATATAAATTATGTAACACACCAGCTAATATGGCTTGTTTGAATGTGTAAATCCCTGTTCAATTCATCAGGAAATATAAATTCGTGTGTGTCTATACGTACATATACGTATGTTACTGTGATCTTTGCTTTCTCTGGCCATTGACTAATAATTATACTGGTTGAAAAATTATTTACAAACTAGGTTTAATTATAAGAGTTGTAAATACTACTAACATTGGAACCACAATTTAGGATGAATTACAAATTCTCCAAAAAGCAACTCATTCTCTCTTGTGCTGTATTTTGTGTTATCCTAGAACACAGCTAGAAAATGTGCTATCCTAGAATGTAAGTTAGAAAATGCTGGCATTCTTCTTTCTAAATCATGTCAAAAGTAGACAAAGTTTTTGGTATGAGTTGTAATATTTAATGTTTCTCAGCTAGGTTTAAATGATATTAAGGTTACGTCAAGCACTAACACTGCGCCTAAGGAAGTGAAAAGGAGAAGTAGGATTGTATAAACAGTAATATAGCCATTGGGATATCTCAGGGGCTGCTCAAGGTAAAGAATTTAGCCTTTCTGCACAGTGCACAAAACCAAAAACTCCACAGTGATTACCATTTCACAGAAATTATCTAACTTCACAAAGACAGATTACTGTGTAACTTTCAAGCTTAATGTTGAACAATGAGACTTACAGTTTGGATAGAGTCACAAATTATCAAGCAGTTGCATTTTTAGGCTGTTTAGAAAATCTAAAGTATTTTCACTTGTGGTCAACTACATAATCACAACTTTAGAGTGCTTAACTCCTACTGAATGACATTATAATGACCATTTTATTGCGGACTAAAGAAACTGAAATGCAAAACACCAGAATGCAAAACATTATTAGACGAAAATTCTTTTATCAAAAAATAGACAGAAGTGAAAGCTTCTTGAATTTTAAACTCTAGTGGTTTAAGTAGCCCTTTTTCTGCTAGGCAAGGTTAGTACCACAGATAGGAAGGAGTTGCTCTTTTTTCCTTAATTAATGGCTTATTCTTATTCAGTCAGCTGATCGGAGCTAGCCCAGCTAGAGCCGCAGCGGGCATGCTTCAGCGACCGTGAGGTTCAACAGAGATTAGGAAAATCAGAGGGAATAGTGCAGAGGCATCGCGATTCCCAACATCTCCCGATCCCTGAAGCCTCAGCAGCCCTTGCGAGAGAGCGGCTGATGTGGCGGGGGGCATTCCCTCACCTGCGTGAGGTGTGAGCAGGTAGAAGATCTGCTTAGCCTGGTGGCAAAACTTAAGGAGGAGGTTGAGATGCTGGGGACCATCAGGGAATGTGAAAGGGAGATCGACTGGTGGAGTAACTCCCTGGCGTACCAGTTGGAACGGTTCCAGGGAGATACCCCCCAAAAGGGGATGGACCCCCTGCCCTCTCAGACAGAGGGGAATGGCCCGAGACAGCCCCTGCCCTGCAGCTGTTGCGCAGAGGTAGGGGACCAAAAAGACAACGAGGGTTGGAAGCGAGTTCCAGTTCCGCGTCGTGGGCAACCCTCCTCCCTTCCTGCCCTGCTTTCCCAGGTGGGGGAACCCATAATAGGTTTGAGGCCCTGGATCTTGAAGGGGAGGTAGGTGAGGATGTGGTGCAAGGCCCGCCTACAAGGCCACATAGGAAAAGGCGGTCGACTTTGCACCTCAAGACTGCCTCTGATAAGAAAGAAAGAAGGGTCATTGTAGTAGGCGATTCCCTTCTGAGAGGAGCAGAGGGCCTGATATGCAGAGTTGACCCTCATCATGGGGAAGTGTGTAGTCTGCCTGGAGCCCGGATCAGGGATATCACTAGGGCGCTCCCCAACCTCGTGCACCCGACAGACTACTACACGCTGCTGGTCTTCCAGACAGGCGAGGGGGAAGCTGCTTCCCGCAGTCTGAGGGGGGTGAAGAAAGACTACAGGGCCTTGGGGCGTATGGGGAAAGAGTCTGGGGCTCAAGTGATCTTCTCCTCACTCCTTCCATCTTCCACTGATGATGTGGGACAGAATGGGAAAATTCAGTCCATAAACAACTGGTTTCGAGACTGGTGCTGCAGGCAGGGCTTTGGATTCTTTGATAACGGCTGGTTTTATAGGGCACCAGTCTGGACAATGGCATGTGGGAAAGGTTTATCTCACAGAGGCAAAAGGATGCTTGGGCACGAATTAGCAGGGTTCATTTGGAGAACTTTAAACTAGATTTGAAGGGGGATGGGGTTATAGCTGGGCTTGCCCCAGTGGGGCAGCGCTCCAGAATTGTTGAAGACTGGGAGGCCTCCTATAATCCTAGGGTGAAATCGGTGTGCTCAGCTCGCTCCCTGAAATGTCTGTACACCAATGCGTGCAGCATGGGAAATAAGCAGGAGGAGTTAGAAACCTGTATTAAGTCAGGAGATTATGATCTGGTGGCAATTACAGAGACGTGGTGGGACAGCTCACATGACTGGAATATAGTCATGGAGGGCTATGTCCTCTTCAGGAAAGACAGGCCAGCCAGGCGGGGTAGTGGGGTTGCTCTTTATATGCGAGAGCAGCTACAATGCACGGAGTTCTGTCCAGGGACAGATGACGAGTGAGTTGAGAGTCTGTGGGTGAGAATTAAGGGGCAGGCTGGCAGGGGAGATACTGTTGTGTGCGTCTGTTACAGGCCACCAGATCAGGGTGAGGAAGTTGACGAGGCCTTCTACATGCAGCTGAGAGCGGCCTCACAGTCACAGGCTGTGGTCGTCGTGGGGGATTTTAACTTCCCTGATGTTTGCTGGAAGGACTACTCAGCAACCCAGCCACAGTCCAGGAGGTTCCTCCAGTGTATGGATGATAACTTCCTCCTGCAAATGGTGGATGAGCCAACCAGGAGAGGAGCGCTGCTGGATCTCATCCTCACTAACAAGGAGGGTCTGGTCAAAGCAGTAAAGGTTGAGGGCTGCCTTGGTTGCAACAACCACGAGATAGTGGAATTCAGGATCTTGTGTGGTAGGACCAGTAGAATAGGAAGTAGAATTGCAACCCTGGACTTTAGCAGGGCAAACTTTGGCTTTTTCAAGCAATTGCTAGGGGAAATCCCATGGGCAAGGCTGTTTGAAGGTAAAGGGGCCCAAGATAGTTGGTTGGCATTCAAGGATTGCTTTTTCCGAGCTCAAGATCAGAGCATCCCGACACGTAGGAAGTCAAGGAAGAGGGCCAGGAGACCTGCGTGGCTAAACAGGGAATTGCTGGGTATGCTCAAGTGGAAGAGGAGAGTTTACAGGTCATGGAAGGAGGGGCTGGCCACTTGGGAGGAATATAAGGCTGTTGCTAGAGGATGTAGGAAGGCAGCTAGGATGATTAAGGCCTCCTTAGAATTAAATCTGGTGAGAAGGGTCAAGGACAGCAAAAAGAGCTTTTTCAAATACATGGCAGATAAAACTAACACCAGTGGCAATGTGGGCTCACTGATGAACGGGATGGGTGCCCCCAAGAATAAGAGGGTTATCAGGGGCAGTCAACATGGCTTCATCAAGGGGAAGTCATGCTTGACCAATCTCATAGCCTTTTATGAGGAAATAACATGGCAGATGGATGATGGCAGAGCAGTGGATGTGGTCTACCTTGACTTCAGCAAAGCATTTGACACAGTCTCCCACAGCATCCTCACAGCTAAATTGAGGAAGTGTGGTCTGGATGATCAGGTAGTGAGGTGGACTGTGAACTGGCTGAAGGAGAGAAGCCAGAGAGTTGTAGTCTATGGGGCAGAGTCTAGTTGGAGTGCCTCAAGGGTCAGTACTGGGACCAGTATTATTTAATATATTCATCAATGAGGGAATTGAGTGTACAGCAAGTTTGCTGATGACACTAAGCTGGGAGGAGTGGCTGACATGCCAGAAGGCTGTGCTGCCATCCAGTGAGACCTGGACAGGCTGGAGAGCTGGGCAGGGAATAACTTGATGAAATATAACAAGGGAAAGTGTAGAGTCCTGCATCTGGGCAGGAACAACCCCACGTTCCAGTATAGGTTGGGGAATGACCTGTTAGAGAGCAGTGTAGGGGAGAGGGACCTGGGGGTCCTAGTGGATGACAGGATGACCATGAGCCAACACTGGGCCCTTGTGGCCAAGAAGGCCAATGGCATCCTGGGGTGTATTAGAAGGGCGGTGGTTAGTAGGTCGAGAGAGGTCCTCCTTCCCCTCTACTCTGCCCTGGTGAGACCGCATCTGGAATATTGTGTCCAGTTCTGGGCCCCTCAGTTCAAGAAGGACAGGGACCTGCTGGAGAGAGTCCAGCGCAGGGCAACTAAGATGATTAAGGGAGTGGAGCATCTCCCTTATGAGGAAAGACTGAGGGAGCTGGGTCTCTATAGTTTAGAGAAGAGGAGACTGAGGCTGCAATGATGGTGACACTGCTGCAAAGCTGACTGTGTGCTGAGTATGCCCAGCAGCAGCTTTCACTCCTGGCTCTTTGGCTGTGGGAGCAGAGGGCAAAACTTCGTGCCCTCCTCGTGCTGCTTTGCCCCCTAGAGCAAGCTCCCGAGAGGTACAATTGAAATGGACTTTTCCGCATGAAAGTTAGCAGTGACATGAATGATGGAGACACCTTTGTAAAGCTAACTGTCTGCTGAAGCCGCCCAGCACAAGCTTTCCCTCCTGGCTCCTTGGCTGACATAACAGAGGCCAAATATTCATGCTCTACTCAGTGTGCTGCTGGGCAGCAGACAGCAAGCTCCTGAGAGGTTGCTTTCAAATGCAAACACATGTCTAAAAGTGAGCCCTGACAGTAATGATGGAGGTACCATTCCAAAGCTGACTCTGTTTTGAAGATCACTAGCACAAGCTTAGCTTCCTGGCTCTTTGGCTGTGAGAACAGAGGCCAAACGTTCATGCTCTACTCACTGTGCTGCTGGGCACCAGAGTGCAGGCTTTGGAGAGGTTGCAATCAAATGCATTTTCACGTATAAAAGCGAGCCGTGACAGCTTGATGAAGGCACCATTGTAAAGCTGACTGTGTGCTGAAGATCACTCGCTGCAATTTTCCGTCCTGGCTCTTCTGCTGTGGGAGCAGAAGGCAACCGTTTATGCTCTACTCACTGTGTTACTGGGCAGCTGAAGAGCGACCACCAGGGAATTTGTATTCAAACGGTGTTTTAGGTATTAAACCGAGGAGAGACTGCAATGATGGTGACACAGTTGAAAACTGATAGTGAGATGAAGAATCCCAGCGCCAGCTATCCGTCCCGGCTCTTCTGCTGTGGGAGCAGAGGCCAAACGTTCATGCTCTACTCACTGTGCTGCTGGGCAGCTGAGAGCGACCACCAGAGAATTTATATTCAAATGGTGTTTTAGGTATTAAACCGAGGAGAGACTGCAATGACGGTGACACCGTTGCAAAGCTGACTGTGTGCTGAAGAGGTCCAGAACCAGCTTTCCCTCCTGGCTCTTCGGCTGTGAGAACAGAGGCCAAACGTTCGTGCTTTACTCACTGTGATGCCGGGCAGCAGAGCGCAGTCTCCGGAGAGGTTGCATTCAAATGCACTTTCATGTATAAAAGTGAGCAGTGAAGCAATGATGGACGCACCGTTGTAAAGCCGACTGTGTGCTGAAGATCATTCGCAGCAGCTTTCCTTCCTGGCTCTTCTGCTGTGGGAGCAGAAACCAAACGTTCGTTCTCTACTCATGAAAAGCTGGTGCTGGCATTCTTCAGCACAAAGTCAGCTTTGCAACGGTGCCTCCATCATTGCTTTCACTGCTCACTTTCATACCTGAAAGAGAGTTTGAATGAAACCTCTCCGAAGCCTGCACTCTGATGCCCAGCAACGCAGGGCGTAGATGCAGAAGGTTTGGCTTCTGTTCTCACAGCCGAAGAGGCAGGAGGGAAAGGTGGTGCTAGTGATCTTCAGAACAGAGTCAGCTTTGCAACACTATGTCCATCCTTACTCTCAGGGCTCACTTTCCTACGTGAGTTTGCATTTGAATGCTACCTCTCAGGAGCTTGCTGTCTGCTGCCCAGCAGCACACTGAGTAGAGCACAAACTTTTGGCCTCTGTTCTCCCAGCCGAAGAGCCAGGAGGGAAAGCTGGGGCTGGGAATCTTCAGCACACAGTCAGCTTTGCAACGGAGTCACCATCTGTGCTCTCTGAGCTTTCAAACCTAAAAGTGCATTTGAATGCAAGATCTCCAGAGCCTGCTCTCGGCTGCCCAGCAGCATAGTGAGTGGAGCACCAACGTTTGGGTTCTGCTCCCACAGTAGAAGAGCCAGGAGGGAAAGATCGTGCTGGGCCTCTTCAGCACACAGTCAGCTTTACAAGGGTGTCAGCATCATGCCTGTTCACTGCTCACTTTCATAAGTAAAAGTCTATTTGGATTGTACCTCTCTGGAGCTTGCTCTAGGGGACCCAGGAGCACAGTGAGGAGGGCACGAACGTTTGCCCTCTGTTCCCACAGCCGAAGACGAATGAAAAAAGCTGGTGCTGGGCCTCTTCAGCACCCAGCTTTGCAACGGTGCCTCCATCAATGCAGTTTCTCCTCGGTTTAATGCCTAAAAGACAATTTGAATAAAAACTGGAGGTCACTCTCAGCTGCCCAGCAGCACAGTGAGTAGAGCACGAACGTTTGGCCTCTGCTCCCACATTAGAAGAAAAAAAAGGGAAAGCTGGTGCTGGGATTCTTCAGCACACAGTCAGCTTTACAACGGTGCCTCCATCATTGCTGTCTCTGCTCACTTTCATACCTGAAAGAGAGTTTGAATGAATCCTCTCGGTAGCCTGCACTCTGCTGCCCAGCAGCACTCTGAGGAGATCATGAACGTCTGGCCTCTGCTCCCACAGCAGAAGAGCCAGGAGAGAAAGCTACTTCTGGCAATCTTCAGCACATAGTCAGCTTTGCAACTTTGTCACCAGCAGTGCTGTGGCTCCTCGGTTTCATAGCTAAAAGTTCATTTGAGTCGTACCTCTCCGGATGGTGTCTAAGCTGCCCAGCAGCACAGTGAGTAGAGCACAAACGTTTGGCCTCTGCTCACACAGCCGAAGAGCCAGGAGTGAAAGCTTGTGCTACTGATCTTCAGCACACAGTCAGCTTTGCAAAGGTGCCTCCATTACTGGTGTCACTGCCCACTTTCAACAGGAAAAACCTCTGAATGCATTCGCTCCAGAGCCTGCTCTCGGCTGCGCAGCAGCACTCTGAGTAGAGCATGAACGTTTGGCCTCTGCTCCCACAGCAGAAGAGCCGGGAGGGAAAGCTGGGGCTGGCATTCTTCAGCACAAAGTCAGCTTTGCAACGGTGCCTCCATCATTGCTTTCACTGCTCACTTTCATACCTGAAAGAGAGTTTGAATGAAACCTCTCCGAAGCCTGCACTCTGCTGCCCAGCAACGCAGTGCGTAGATGCAGAAGGTTTGGCTTCTGTTCTCACAGCCGAAGAGGCAGGAGGGAAAGGCGGTGCTAGTGATCTTCAGAACAGAGTCAGCTTTGCAACACTATGTCCATCCTTACTCTCAGGGCTCACTTTCCTACGTGAGTTTGCATTTGAATGCTACCTCTCAGGAGCTTGCTCTCTGCTGCCCAGCAGCACACTGAGTAGAGCACAAACTTTTGGCCTCTGTTCTCCCAGCCGAAGAGCCAGGAGGGAAAGCTGGGGCTGGGAATCTTCAGCACACAGTCAGCTTTGCAACGGAGTCACCATCTGTGCTCTCTGAGCTTTCAAACCTAAAAGTGCATTTGAATGCAAGATCTCCAGAGCCTGCTCTCGGCTGCCCAGCAGCATAGTGAGTGGAGCACCAACGTTTGGGTTCTGCTCCCACAGTAGAAGAGCCAGGAGGGAAAGATCGTGCTGGGCCTCTTCAGCACACAGTCAGCTTTACAAGGGTGTCAGCATCATGCCTGTTCACTGCTCACTTTCATAAGTAAAAGTCTATTTGAATTGTACCTCTCTGGAGCTTGCTCT
Source organism: Pezoporus occidentalis (assembly GCF_034315485.1). Taxonomy (NCBI): domain Eukaryota; kingdom Metazoa; phylum Chordata; class Aves; order Psittaciformes; family Psittacidae; genus Pezoporus; species Pezoporus occidentalis. Next base: position 12,570 of record NW_026915755.1, on the reverse strand, counting down.
AGGGGACCCAGGAGCACAGCGAGGAGGGCACGAACGTTTGCCCTCTGTTCCCACAGCCGAAGACAAATGAAAAAAGCTGGTGCTGGGCCTCTTCAGCACCCAGCTTTGCAACGGTGCCTCCATCAATGCAGTTTCTCCTCGGTTTAATGCCTAAAAGACAATTTGAATAAAAACTGGAGGTCACTCTCAGCTGCCCAGCAGCACAGTGAGTAGAGCACGAACGTTTGGCCTCTGCTCCCACATTAGAAGAAAAAAAAGGGAAAGCTGGTGCTGGGATTCTTCAGCACACAGTCAGCTTTACAACGGCGCCTCCATCATTGCTGTCTCTGCTCACTTTCATACCTGAAAGAGAGTTTGAATGAATCCTCTCGGAAGCCTGCCCTCTGCTGCCCAACAGCACTCTGAGGAGATCATGAACGTCTGGCCTCTGCTCCCACAGCAGAAGAGCCAGGAGAGAAAGCTGCTTCTGGCAATCTTCAGCACATAGTCAGCTTTGCAACTTTGTCACCAGCAGTGCTGTGGCTCCTCGGTTTCATAGCTAAAAGTTCATTTGAGTCGTACCTCTCCGGATGGTGTCTAAGCTGCCCAGCAGCACAGTGAGTAGAGCACAAACGTTTGGCCTCTGCTCACACAGCCGAAGAGCCAGGAGTGAAAGCCTGTGCTACTAATCTTCAGCACACAGTCAGCTTTGCAAAGGTGCCTCCATTACTGGTGTCACTGCCCACTTTCAACAGGAAAAACCTCTGAATGCATTCGCTCCAGAGCCTGCTCTCGGCTGCGCAGCAGCACTCTGAGTAGAGCATGAACTTTTGGCCTCTGCTCCCACCGCAGAAGAGCCAGGAGGGAAAGCTGGGGCTGGCATTCTTCAGCACACAGTCAGCTTTGCAACAGTGCCTCCATCATTGCTTTCACTGCTCACTTTCATACCTGAAAGAGAGTTTGAATGAAACCTCTTCGAAGCCTGCACTCTGCTGCCCAGCAACGCAGTGCGTAGATGCAGAAGGTTTGGCTTCTGTTCTCACAGCCGAAGAGGCAGGAGGGAAAGGTGGTGCTAGTGATCTTCAGAACAGAGTCAGCTTTGCAACACTATATCCATCTTTACTCTCAGGGCTCACTTTCATACGTGAGTTTGCATTTGAATGCTACCTCTCAGGAGCTTGCTGTCTGCTGCCCAGCAGCACACTGAGTAGAGCACGAACTTTTGGCCTCTGTTCTCACAGCCGAAGAGCCAGGAGGGAAAGCTGGGGCTGAGAATCTTCAGCACACAGTCAGCTTTGCAACAGAGTCACCATCTGTGCTGTCTCTCCTAGCTTTCAAACCTAAAAGTGCATTTGAATGCAAGCTCTCCAGAGCCTGCTCTCGGCTGCCCAGCAGCATAGTGAGTAGAGCACCAATGTTTGGGTTCTGCTCCCACAGTAGAAGAGCCAGGAGGGAAAGCTGGTGCTGGCATTCTTCAGCACAAAGTCAGCTTTGCAACGGTGCCTCCATCATTTCTTTTACTGCTCACTTTCATACCTGAAAGAGAGTTTGAATGAAACCTCTTCGAAGCCTGCACCCTGCTGCCCAGCAACGCAGTGCGTAGATGCAGAAGGTTTGGCTTCTGTTCTCACAGCCGAAGAGGCAGGAGGGAAAGGTGGTGCTAGTGATCTTCAGAACAGAGTCAGCTTTGCAACACTATGTCCATCCTTACTCTCAGGGCTCACTTTCCTACGTGAGTTTGCATTTGAATGCTACCTCTCAGGAGCTTGCTGTCTGCTGCCCAGCAGCACACTGAGTAGAGCACAAACTTTTGGCCTCTGTTCTCCCAGCCGAAGAGCCAGGAGGGAAAGCTGGGGCTGGGAATCTTCAGCACACAGTCAGCTTTGCAACGGAGTCACCATCTGTGCTCTCTGAGCTTTCAAACCTAAAAGTGCATTTGAATGCAAGATCTCCAGAGCCTGCTCTCGGCTGCCCAGCAGCATAGTGAGTAGAGCACCAACGTTTGGGTTCTGCTCCCACAGTAGAAGAGCCAGGAGGGAAAGATCGTGCTGGGCCTCTTCAGCACACAGTCAGCTTTACAAGGGTGTCAGCATCATGCCTGTTCACTGCTCACTTTCATAATTAAAAGTCTATTTGAATTGTACCTCTCCGGGGCTTGCTCTAGGGGACCCAGGAGCACAGCGAGGAGGGCACGAACGTTTGCCCTCTGTTCCCACAGCCGAAGACGAATGAAAAAAGCTGGTGCTGGGCCTCTTCAGCACCCAGCTTTGCAACGGTGCCTCCATCAATGCAGTTTCTCCTCGGTTTAATGCCTAAAAGACAATTTGAATAAAAACTGGAGGTCACTCTCAGCTGCCCAGCAGCACAGTGAGTAGAGCACGAACGTTTGGCCTCTGCTCCCACATTAGAAGAGAAAAAAGGGAAAGCTGGTGCTGGGATTCTTCAGCACACAGTCAGCTTTACAACGGTGCCTCCATCATTGCTGTCTCTGCTCACTTTCATACCTGAAAGAGAGTTTGAATGAATCCTCTCGGAAGCCTGCCCTCTGCTGCCCAGCAGCACTCTGAGGAGATCATGAACGTCTGGCCTCTGCTCCCACAGCAGAAGAGCCAGGAGAGAAAGCTGCTTCTGGCAATCTTCAGCACATAGTCAGCTTTGCAACTTTGTCACCAGCAGTGCTGTGGCTCCTCGGTTTCATAGCTAAAAGTTCATTTGAGTCGTACCTCTCTGGAGGGTGTCTAAGCTGCCCAGCAGCACAGTGAGTAGAGCACAAACGTTTGGCCTCTGCTCACACAGCCGAAGAGCCAGGCGTGAAAGCTTGTGCTACTAATCTTCAGCACACAGTCAGCTTTGCAAAGGTGCCTCCATTCCTGGTGTCACTGCCCACTTTCAACAGGAAAAACCTCTGAATGCATTCGCTCCAGAGCCTGCTCTCGGCTGCGCAGCAGCACTCTGAGTAGAGCATGAACTTTTGGCCTCTGCTCCCACAGCAGAAGAGCCGGGAGGGAAAGCTGGGGCTGGCATTCTTCAGCACAAAGTCAGCTTTGCAACGGTGCCTCCATCATTGCTTTCACTGCTCACTTTCATACCTGAAAGAGAGTTTGAATGAAACCTCTTCGAAGCCTGCACTCTGCAGCCCAGCAACGCAGTGCGTAGATGCAGAAGGTTTGGCTTCTGTTCTCACAGCCGAAGAGGCAGGAGGGAAAGGTGGTGCTAGTGATCTTCAGAACAGAGTCAGCTTTGCAACACTATATCCATCCTTACTCTCAGGGCTCACTTTCCTACGTGAGTTTGCATTTGAATGCTACCTCTCAGGAGCTTGCTGTCTGCTGCCCAGCAGCACACTGAGTAGAGCACGAACTTTTGGCCTCTGTTCTCCCAGCCGAAGAGCCAGGAGGGAAAGCTGGGGCTGGGAATCTTCAGCACACAGTCAGCTTTGCAACGGAGTCACCATCTGTGCTGTCTCTCCTAGCTTTCTAACCTAAAAGTGCATTTGAATGCAAGCTCTCCAGAGCCTGCTCTCGGCTGCCCAGCAGCATAGTGAGTAGAGCACCAATGTTTGGGTTCTGCTCCCACAGTAGAAGAGCCAGGAGGGAAAGCTGGCACTCGGATTCTTCAGCACACAGTCAGCTTTACAACAGTGCCTCCATCATTGCTGTCACTGCTCACTTTCATACCTGAGAGTTTCAATGAAACCTCTCGGAAGCCTGCACTTTGCTGCCCAGCAGCACTCTGAGTAGAGCATGAACTTTTGGCCTCTGCTCCCACAGCAGAAGAGCCAGGATGAAAAGCTGGTGCTGGCATTCTTCAGCACAAAGTCAGCTTTGCAACGGTGCCTCCATCATTGCTTTCACTGCTCACTTTCATACCTGAAAGAGAGTTTGAATGAAACCTCTTCGAAGCCTGCACCCTGCTGCCCAGCAACGCAGTGCGTAGATGCAGAAGGTTTGGCTTCTGTTCTCACAGCCGAAGAGGCAGGAGGGAAAGGTGGTGCTAGTGATCTTCAGAACAGAGTCAGCTTTGCAACACTATGTCCATCCTTACTCTCAGGGCTCACTTTCCTACGTGAGTTTGCATTTGAATGCTACCTCTCAGGAGCTTGCTGTCTGCTGCCCAGCAGCACACTGAGTAGAGCACAAACTTTTGGCCTCTGTTCTCACAGCCGAAGAGCCAGGAGGGAAAGCTGGGGCTGGGAATCTTCAGCACACAGTCAGCTTTGCAACGGAGTCACCATCTGTGCTCTCTGAGCTTTCAAACCTAAAAGTGCATTTGAATGTAAGATCTCCAGAGCCTGCTCTCGGCTGCCCAGCAGCATAGTGAGTAGAGCACCAACGTTTGGGTTCTGCTCCCACAGTAGAAGAGCCAGGAGGGAAAGATCGTGCTGGGCCTCTTCAGCACACAGTCAGCTTTACAAGGGTGTCAGCATCATGCCTGTTCACTGCTCACTTTCATAAGTAAAAGTCTATTTGAATTGTACCTCTCCGGGGCTTGCTCTAGGGGACCCAGGAGCACAGCGAGGAGGGCACGAACGTTTGCCCTCTGTTCCCACAGCCGAAGACGAATGAAAAAAGCTGGTGCTGGGCCTCTTCAGCACCCAGCTTTGCAACGGTGCCTCCATCAATGCAGTTTCTCCTCGGTTTAATGCCTAAAAGACAATTTGAATAAAAACTGGAGGTCACTCTCAGCTGCCCAGCAGCACAGTGAGTAGAGCACGAACGTTTGGCCTCTGCTCCCACATTAGAAGAGAAAAAAGGGAAAGCTGGTGCTGGGATTCTTCAGCACACAGTCAGCTTTACAACGGTGCCTCCATCATTGCTGTCTCTGCTCACTTTCATACCTGAAAGAGAGTTTGAATGAATCCTCTCGGAAGCCTGCCCTCTGCTGCCCAGCAGCACTCTGAGGAGATCATGAACGTCTGGCCTCTGCTCCCACAGCAGAAGAGCCAGGAGAGAAAGCTGCTTCTGGCAATCTTCAGCACATAGTCAGCTTTGCAACTTTGTCACCAGCAGTGCTGTGGCTCCTCGGTTTCATAGCTAAAAGTTCATTTGAGTCGTACCTCTCCGGATGGTGTCTAAGCTGCCCAGCAGCACAGTGAGTAGAGCACAAACGTTTGGCCTCTGCTCACACAGCCGAAGAGCCAGGAGTGAAAGCTTGTGCTACTAATCTTCAGCACACAGTCAGCTTTGCAAAGGTGCCTCCATTCCTGGTGTCACTGCCCACTTTCAACAGGAAAAACCTCTGAATGCATTCGCTCCAGAGCCTGCTCTCGGCTGCGCAGCAGCACTCTGAGTAGAGCATGAACTTTTGGCCTCTGCTCCCACAGCAGAAGAGCCGGGAGGGAAAGCTGGGGCTGGCATTCTTCAGCACAAAGTCAGCTTTGCAACGGTGCCTCCATCATTGCTTTCACTGCTCACTTTCATACCTGAAAGAGAGTTTGAATGAAACCTCTCCGAAGCCTGCACTCTGCTGCCCAGCAACGCAGTGCGTAGATGCAGAAGGTTTGGCTTCTGTTCTCACAGCCGAAGAGGCAGGAGGGAAAGGTGGTGCTAGTGATCTTCAGAACAGAGTCAGCTTTGCAACACTATATCCATCCTTACTCTCAGGGCTCACTTTCATACGTGAGTTTGCATTTGAATGCTACCTCTCAGGAGCTTGCTGTCTGCTGCCCAGCAGCACACTGAGTAGAGCACAAACTTTTGGCCTCTGTTCTCCCAGCCGAAGAGCCAGGAGGGAAAGCTGGGGCTGGGAATCTTCAGCACACAGTCAGCTTTGCAACGGAGTCACCAGCAGTGCTGTCTCTCCTAGCTTTCAAACCTAAAAGTGCATTTGAATGCAAGCTCTCCAGAGCCTGCTCTCGGCTGCCCAGCAGCATAGTGAGTAGAGCACCAATGTTTGGGTTCTGCTCCCACAGTAGAAGAGCCAGGAGGGAAAGCTGGCACTCGGATTCTTCAGCACACAGTCAGCTTTACAACAGTGCCTCCATCATTGCTGTCACTGCTCACTTTCATACCTGAGAGTTTCAATGAAACCTCTCGGAAGCCTGCACTTTGCTGCCCAGCAGCACTCTGAGTAGAGCATGAACTTTTGGCCTCTGCTCCCACAGCAGAAGAGCCAGGATGAAAAGCTGGTGCTGGCATTCTTCAGCACAAAGTCAGCTTTGCAACGGTGCCTCCATCATTGCTTTCACTGCTCACTTTCATACCTGAAAGAGAGTTTGAATGAAACCTCTTCGAAGCCTGCACCCTGCTGCCCAGCAACGCAGTGCGTAGATGCAGAAGGTTTGGCTTCTGTTCTCACAGCCGAAGAGGCAGGAGGGAAAGGTGGTGCTAGTGATCTTCAGAACAGAGTCAGCTTTGCAACACTATGTCCATCCTTACTCTCAGGGCTCACTTTCCTACGTGAGTTTGCATTTGAATGCTACCTCTCAGGAGCTTGCTGTCTGCTGCCCAGCAGCACACTGAGTAGAGCACAAACTTTTGGCCTCTGTTCTCACAGCCGAAGAGCCAGGAGGGAAAGCTGGGGCTGGGAATCTTCAGCACACAGTCAGCTTTGCAACGGAGTCACCATCTGTGCTCTCTGAGCTTTCAAACCTAAAAGTGCATTTGAATGTAAGATCTCCAGAGCCTGCTCTCGGCTGCCCAGCAGCATAGTGAGTAGAGCACCAACGTTTGGGTTCTGCTCCCACAGTAGAAGAGCCAGGAGGGAAAGATCGTGCTGGGCCTCTTCAGCACACAGTCAGCTTTACAAGGGTGTCAGCATCATGCCTGTTCACTGCTCACTTTCATAAGTAAAAGTCTATTTGAATTGTACCTCTCCGGGGCTTGCTCTAGGGGACCCAGGAGCACAGCGAGGAGGGCACGAACGTTTGCCCTCTGTTCCCACAGCCGAAGACGAATGAAAAAAGCTGGTGCTGGGCCTCTTCAGCACCCAGCTTTGCAACGGTGCCTCCATCAATGCAGTTTCTCCTCGGTTTAATGCCTAAAAGACAATTTGAATAAAAACTGGAGGTCACTCTCAGCTGCCCAGCAGCACAGTGAGTAGAGCACGAACGTTTGGCCTCTGCTCCCACAGCAGAAGAGAAAAAAGGGAAAGCTGGTGCTGGGATTCTTCAGCACACAGTCAGCTTTACAACGGTGCCTCCATCATTGCTGTCTCTGCTCACTTTCATACCTGAAAGAGAGTTTGAATGAATCCTCTCGGAAGCCTGCCCTCTGCTGCCCAGCAGCACTCTGAGGAGATCATGAACGTCTGGCCTCTGCTCCCACAGCAGAAGAGCCAGGAGAGAAAGCTGCTTCTGGCAATCTTCAGCACATAGTCAGCTTTGCAACTTTGTCACCAGCAGTGCTGTGGCTCCTCGGTTTCATAGCTAAAAGTTCATTTGAGTCGTACCTCTCTGGAGGGTGTCTAAGCTGCCCAGCAGCACAGTGAGTAGAGCACAAACGTTTGGCCTATGCTCACACAGCCGAAGAGCCAGGCGTGAAAGCTTGTGCTACTAATCTTCAGCACACAGTCAGCTTTGCAAAGGTGCCTCCATTCCTGGTGTCACTGCCCACTTTCAACAGGAAAAACCTCTGAATGCATTCGCTCCAGAGCCTGCTCTCGGCTGCGCAGCAGCACTCTGAGTAGAGCATGAACTTTTGGCCTCTGCTCCCACAGCAGAAGAGCCGGGAGGGAAAGCTGGGGCTGGCATTCTTCAGCACACAGTCAGCTTTGCAACGGTGCCTCCATCATTGCTTTCACTGCTCACTTTCATACCTGAAAGAGAGTTTGAATGAAACCTCTTCGAAGCCTGCACTCTGCAGCCCAGCAACGCAGTGCGTAGATGCAGAAGGTTTGGCTTCTGTTCTCACAGCCGAAGAGGCAGGAGGGAAAGGTGGTGCTAGTGATCTTCAGAACAGAGTCAGCTTTGCAACACTATATCCATCCTTACTCTCAGGGCTCACTTTCATACGTGAGTTTGCATTTGAATGCTACCTCTCAGGAGCTTGCTGTCTGCTGCCCAGCAGCACACTGAGTAGAGCACGAACTTTTGGCCTCTGTTCTCCCAGCCGAAGAGCCAGGAGGGAAAGCTGGGGCTGGGAATCTTCAGCACACAGTCAGCTTTGCAACGGAGTCACCATCTGTGCTGTCTCTCCTAGCTTTCTAACCTAAAAGTGCATTTGAATGCAAGCTCTCCAGAGCCTGCTCTCGGCTGCCCAGCAGCATAGTGAGTAGAGCACCAATGTTTGGGTTCTGCTCCCACAGTAGAAGAGCCAGGAGGGAAAGCTGGCACTCGGATTCTTCAGCACACAGTCAGCTTTACAACAGTGCCTCCATCATTGCTGTCACTGCTCACTTTCATACCTGAGAGTTTCAATGAAACCTCTCGGAAGCCTGCACTTTGCTGCCCAGCAGCACTCTGAGTAGAGCATGAACTTTTGGCCTCTGCTCCCACAGCAGAAGAGCCAGGATGAAAAGCTGGTGCTGGCATTCTTCAGCACAAAGTCAGCTTTGCAACGGTGCCTCCATCATTGCTTTCACTGCTCACTTTCATACCTGAAAGAGAGTTTGAATGAAACCTCTTCGAAGCCTGCACCCTGCTGCCCAGCAACGCAGTGCGTAGATGCAGAAGGTTTGGCTTCTGTTCTCACAGCCGAAGAGGCAGGAGGGAAAGGTGGTGCTAGTGATCTTCAGAACAGAGTCAGCTTTGCAACACTATGTCCATCCTTACTCTCAGGGCTCACTTTCCTACGTGAGTTTGCATTTGAATGCTACCTCTCAGGAGCTTGCTGTCTGCTGCCCAGCAGCACACTGAGTAGAGCACAAACTTTTGGCCTCTGTTCTCCCAGCCGAAGAGCCAGGAGGGAAAGCTGGGGCTGGGAATCTTCAGCACACAGTCAGCTTTGCAACGGAGTCACCATCTGTGCTCTCTGAGCTTTCAAACCTAAAAGTGCATTTGAATGTAAGATCTCCAGAGCCTGCTCTCGGCTGCCCAGCAGCATAGTGAGTAGAGCACCAACGTTTGGGTTCTGCTCCCACAGTAGAAGAGCCAGGAGGGAAAGATCGTGCTGGGCCTCTTCAGCACACAGTCAGCTTTACAAGGGTGTCAGCACATGCCTGTTCACTGCTCACTTTCATAAGTAAAAGTCTATTTGAATTGTACCTCTCCGGGGCTTGCTCTAGGGGACCCAGGAGCACAGCGAGGAGGGCACGAACGTTTGCCCTCTGTTCCCACAGCCGAAGACGAATGAAAAAAGCTGGTGCTGGGCCTCTTCAGCACCCAGCTTTGCAACGGTGCCTCCATCAATGCAGTTTCTCCTCGGTTTAATGCCTAAAAGACAATTTGAATAAAAACTGGAGGTCACTCTCAGCTGCCCAGCAGCACAGTGAGTAGAGCACGAACGTTTGGCCTCTGCTCCCACATTAGAAGAGAAAAAAGGGAAAGCTGGTGCTGGGATTCTTCAGCACACAGTCAGCTTTACAACGGTGCCTCCATCATTGCTGTCTCTGCTCACTTTCATACCTGAAAGAGAGTTTGAATGAATCCTCTCGGAAGCCTGCCCTCTGCTGCCCAGCAGCACTCTGAGGAGATCATGAACGTCTGGCCTCTGCTCCCACAGCAGAAGAGCCAGGAGAGAAAGCTGCTTCTGGCAATCTTCAGCACATAGTCAGCTTTGCAACTTTGTCACCAGCAGTGCTGTGGCTCCTCGGTTTCATAGCTAAAAGTTCATTTGAGTCGTACCTCTCTGGAGGGTGTCTAAGCTGCCCAGCAGCACAGTGAGTAGAGCACAAACGTTTGGCCTATGCTCACACAGCCGAAGAGCCAGGCGTGAAAGCTTGTGCTACTAATCTTCAGCACACAGTCAGCTTTGCAAAGGTGCCTCCATTCCTGGTGTCACTGCCCACTTTCAACAGGAAAAACCTCTGAATGCATTCGCTCCAGAGCCTGCTCTCGGCTGCGCAGCAGCACTCTGAGTAGAGCATGAACTTTTGGCCTCTGCTCCCACAGCAGAAGAGCCGGGAGGGAAAGCTGGGGCTGGCATTCTTCAGCACACAGTCAGCTTTGCAACGGTGCCTCCATCATTGCTTTCACTGCTCACTTTCATACCTGAAAGAGAGTTTGAATGAAACCTCTTCGAAGCCTGCACTCTGCAGCCCAGCAACGCAGTGCGTAGATGCAGAAGGTTTGGCTTCTGTTCTCACAGCCGAAGAGGCAGGAGGGAAAGGTGGTGCTAGTAATCTTCAGAACAGAGTCAGCTTTGCAACACTATATCCATCCTTACTCTCAGGGCTCACTTTCATACGTGAGTTTGCATTTGAATGCTACCTCTCAGGAGCTTGCTGTCTGCTGCCCAGCAGCACACTGAGTAGAGCACGAACTTTTGGCCTCTGTTCTCCCAGCCGAAGAGCCAGGAGGGAAAGCTGGGGCTGGGAATCTTCAGCACACAGTCAGCTTTGCAACGGAGTCACCATCTGTGCTGTCTCTCCTAGCTTTCTAACCTAAAAGTGCATTTGAATGCAAGCTCTCCAGAGCCTGCTCTCGGCTGCCCAGCAGCATAGTGAGTAGAGCACCAATGTTTGGGTTCTGCTCCCACAGTAGAAGAGCCAGGAGGGAAAGCTGGCACTCGGATTCTTCAGCACACAGTCAGCTTTACAACAGTGCCTCCATCATTGCTGTCACTGCTCACTTTCATACCTGAGAGTTTCAATGAAACCTCTCGGAAGCCTGCACTTTGCTGCCCAGCAGCACTCTGAGTAGAGCATGAACTTTTGGCCTCTGCTCCCACAGCAGAAGAGCCAGGATGAAAAGCTGGTGCTGGCATTCTTCAGCACAAAGTCAGCTTTGCAACGGTGCCTCCATCATTGCTTTCACTGCTCACTTTCATACCTGAAAGAGAGTTTGAATGAAACCTCTTCGAAGCCTGCACCCTGCTGCCCAGCAACGCAGTGCGTAGATGCAGAAGGTTTGGCTTCTGTTCTCACAGCCGAAGAGGCAGGAGGGAAAGGTGGTGCTAGTGATCTTCAGAACAGAGTCAGCTTTGCAACACTATGTCCATCCTTACTCTCAGGGCTCACTTTCCTACGTGAGTTTGCATTTGAATGCTACCTCTCGAGCTTGCTGTCTGCTGCCCAGCAGCACACTGAGTAGAGCACAAACTTTTGGCCTCTGTTCTCCCAGCCGAAGAGCCAGGAGGGAAAGCTGGGGCTGGGAATCTTCAGCACACAGTCAGCTTTGCAACGGAGTCACCATCTGTGCTCTCTGAGCTTTCAAACCTAAAAGTGCATTTGAATGTAAGATCTCCAGAGCCTGCTCTCGGCTGCCCAGCAGCATAGTGAGTAGAGCACCAACGTTTGGGTTCTGCTCCCACAGTAGAAGAGCCAGGAGGGAAAGATCGTGCTGGGCCTCTTCAGCACACAGTCAGCTTTACAAGGGTGTCAGCATCATGCCTGTTCACTGCTCACTTTCATAAGTAAAAGTCTATTTGAATTGTACCTCTCCGGGGCTTGCTCTAGGGGACCCAGGAGCACAGCGAGGAGGGCACGAACGTTTGCCCTCTGTTCCCACAGCCGAAGACGAATGAAAAAAGCTGGTGCTGGGCCTCTTCAGCACCCAGCTTTGCAACGGTGCCTCCATCAATGCAGTTTCTCCTCGGTTTAATGCCTAAAAGACAATTTGAATAAAAACTGGAGGTCACTCTCAGCTGCCCAGCAGCACAGTGAGTAGAGCACGAACGTTTGGCCTCTGCTCCCACAGCAGAAGAGAAAAAAGGGAAAGCTGGTGCTGGGATTCTTCAGCACACAGTCAGCTTTACAACGGTGCCTCCATCATTGCTGTCTCTGCTCACTTTCATACCTGAAAGAGAGTTTGAATGAATCCTCTCGGAAGCCTGCCCTCTGCTGCCCAGCAGCACTCTGAGGAGATCATGAACGTCTGGCCTCTGCTCCCACAGCAGAAGAGCCAGGAGAGAAAGCTGCTTCTGGCAATCTTCAGCACATAGTCAGCTTTGCAACTTTGTCACCAGCAGTGCTGTGGCTCCTCGGTTTCATAGCTAAAAGTTCATTTGAGTCGTACCTCTCCGGATGGTGTCTAAGCTGCCCAGCAGCACAGTGAGTAGAGCACAAACGTTTGGCCTCTGCTCACACAGCCGAAGAGCCAGGCGTGAAAGCTTGTGCTACTAATCTTCAGCACACAGTCAGCTTTGCAAAGGTGCCTCCATTCCTGGTGTCACTGCCCACTTTCAACAGGAAAAACCTCTGAATGCATTCGCTCCAGAGCCTGCTCTCGGCTGCGCAGCAGCACTCTGAGTAGAGCATGAACTTTTGGCCTCTGCTCCCACAGCAGAAGAGCCGGGAGGGAAAGCTGGGGCTGGCATTCTTCAGCACACAGTCAGCTTTGCAACGGTGCCTCCATCATTGCTTTCACTGCTCACTTTCATACCTGAAAGAGAGTTTGAATGAAACCTCTTCGAAGCCTGCACTCTGCAGCCCAGCAACGCAGTGCGTAGATGCAGAAGGTTTGGCTTCTGTTCTCACAGCCGAAGAGGCAGGAGGGAAAGGTGGTGCTAGTGATCTTCAGAACAGAGTCAGCTTTGCAACACTATATCCATCCTT